>NC_091168.1:12193653-12408653 GCF_040958095.1 Procambarus clarkii
CAGTTATATATATATATATATATATATATATATATGTCGTACCTAGTAGCCAGAACTCACTTCTCAGCCTACTATGCAAGGCCCGATTTGCCTAATAAGCCTAGTTTTCATGAATTAATATATTTTCTCTAATTTTTTTCTTATGAAATGATAAAGCTACCCATTTCATTATGTATGAGGTCAATTTTTTTTTATTGGTGTTAAAATTAACGTAGATATATGACCGAACCTAACCAACCCTACCTAACCTAACCTAACCTATCTTTATAGGTTAGGTTAGGTTAGGTAGCCGAAAACGTTAGGTTAGGTTAGGTTAGGTAGGTTAGGTAGACGAAAAAACATTAATTCATGAAAAGTAGGCTTATTAGGCAAATCGGGCCTTGCATAGTAGGCTGAGAAGTGAGTTCTGGCTACTAGGTACGACATATATATATATATATATATATATATATATATATATATATATATATATATATATATATATATATATATATATATATATATATATATATATATAATTTGTTTTTCAAACCTAAAAGGGGTACTACCTCTGTGGCAAGTGTAGGGACCCATAGCCTCGGAGAAGAAAATAAAGAGTACTCAGAGAAGACCTTATGGATCCTCACTGAACACTTTGGTATTTTCTTCTCCTACCACCCCTATTCTTTTAGTGTGTGTGTGTATATATATCTAACTTTATTTTAAAATTTCATTACACAAAAAGGGTTACAACATTGGTTACATGTAAGGTACAAGACTACTTGTCACAAGTTGTATAGTTCCTCCAGCTCCTCAGATGGTGGGCAGGAACCATGGAATCAGTGAGCATTTCCTCTCTGGATCGCCATACTAGGCACTGAAAGAGAAAACTGGCAGCTCTAGGGTCTCTAGTTGTTTCAATTAGCTTGGACCCCAGCTCCTTCAAAAAACTTGCAGCACTTTTACTCCTGGCACCAAGTGTCTCTAAAGCAATGGGGACAAAATTGTAGTAGTGATCAAGGTCTCCGTATTTACATGACTTGGCTGCTTCCCGGTGATTGGCAGCACCTCCTGCCTGTGCAGCACTGAAGTTAACATAGGTGTTGGCTAAAGTTGAAATGCAAGTGTAGTCCCACACCAACTGTCTACCATTCTTCCAGGGGTTCACCGTGATTCCATCTGGGCGACCGACAGGCTCATCAGAGTTGCGGGGCATTAGGTAACAGGGCTCTCTCTCTGCTGGACAACCGGCCGTGGTAAGGCTTCTCTTGATATTGTCATTAACATCGCCGTGTCTTGCATGCCATCCTCCTGTCCTTTGGCAGAGAAGGCCATGCCGTTTGTACCTGTCGGCCACTGCCTTGCCGCAAATACATCTGTATTCGGTGTGGATTGGGGCAGTGAGGCGGAGAGCCACAGCAATTCGGGGGGCCTGTGGCCGAGACGAGTGCCAGTTGCTGACATTGGGGTTGCTAATAGGAAGTCCCCTGCATGGGGAGCTGCTACAGCTCTAAGTTGGGCAGTATCATGTGGTGTTGTCGCAGCTTCTTGGTCAGCAATGGGGCAATCCCAGTTGGATTGCTTATGGGCTTCAGAAAGCAGTGGTTGGGGTGCTGGTCCTGCGAGAGAGACCCATTTGGTTGTGCAGTCTGTAAAGTTGGGATCATGTGTCCCTGCCCTTTGAACTAGGTGCTCAAGTAGGATTTCCTTCAAGTTGTCAGATGCCACTGAAGAGGTCAGGAATGCTGGTACCGCAATTTGTGTTGCTGTGCGCACGCTGAGGCCCCTGAGTCTGACAGGAAGGGAGGCCTGTTTCCACTGTGAGTTGCTGAGATAAAGGTTCAGGGCTTTTTCTAGCATTGATTTCAGCAAGCTGTTGTACTCTTCTAATTTAATATTATTGAAAGATGCCGAACATCTCAGAAAGTAGGTCAGCCTGGGGAGGGACAAGCATCTGGTGATAAGGTATAGTGCATCATGAGCATCGATGTCTTCAATCCTCTCATTCATCCTCTTCAGGTCAGTGATCTTACCAAGGACCTCATTGATGGCATTCCCTCCAAGAGGGGCACCTAGAAGTGTGCTGTCCTCAGGGTTGGTTATGTGAATATCAGGCAAAACAACCTTTATTTGCTCTATTATGTGCTGGTTGGTGGAGGTTATTTCGCACTTGGAAGAGTTCAGGGTGAGGCCTAGACTTGCTCCTTGCTCCTGAATTATTCTTGTCATCCAAGAGTGAGTCTGGTGAGCCAGCTAGAGTACCATCGTCCAAAAACCAAATGTTGAGCTCACTGGACAGGTTATTGGTGACATCCTTGATAACTAGGCCGAAAAGAAAAGGAGCAAGGGGGTCACCCTGTTGGACACTTTCTTGTGATTCAGTTTCATGTTCCTCAAATAGCAAAGTGAGATTCTTGCTGTAACATGAGTTTACAAACAGGTAGAGGGAAGGAAAAAAGGCGATGAACTGCACCGAGTACTGCATCCCTTCTAACCAGATTGAAAGCATTTTTGAAGTCCAGTTTTATCAGGGCTTTTTCATCCGTAATGTTGGCAATGTAGGCTCTAGCTGCATGAGCCGCTGCCTCACACCCTTGCGGAATGCCAAACCCAAGCTGTTTTGGCTTCAGCATGTCTGCTGCTGCCTGACTAACTGTTCTGGCAGCAGCCTTAGCGATGAGGCACCGGAGTGAATCGCCCACGACTATCGGTCTGATTCCTCCATCTTTTTTCCTGAGAGCACAGAGTGAAGCACCAAAAAAGATAAGCCATATGGTCTCTGGTATATTGCTAGCTAGACGTGTGTTGGAGAATCTAGTTAGTTCCACCAGGAGGGCCTGTGCAATGTCTCCCAGTGCAGGGTTGAGCATTTGTTTGATGTGGTTGGGTCTTAGTCCTGTGAACCCGCCTGCTGATCTTGGTGGGAAGGATGAAGCTGCTTTATGCACCATGGATTCGAGTACACACAGGGGTTCTGCTCTGGTGACACCGACTAGAGGAGCACTGTCATCACGTGGAGCTCTGAGTGGGTGTTTTTCTCTCAGGGCTTGTGCTGTATCGGTGTCTGGTGGCAACTGTGTCCTCGCTGGTGATGACTCTGATCGCCTCTATTGTGTTGCCTTCTATTTTCTAGCTGACTGTTGCTTCGATTTTAGATGCCTCGGTTCTGCTGTTGATACCTTTCCTGAGGTGGGTGTTTTTGGCATGGGTGGGGAGGGGTGCCTGGTTGTCCTCTCTAGGAAATCTATTTATAGCCATAATGACTGAGGAAGCTAGTGATTTGTCTCCTTGCAGGGACAGCTATAGGCGTATGTTAACAAACAGGAGAAGATTGTGCCATGCTTGGATGGTTCCGGGAGAGTCATTAACTTTTTTCAAGAGGCTGGATAGTTTGGCTGCCGCTTGGGAGCGAGCAGCTTTGGGGATGTGCTGCAAGGTTCCAACCGATGTCGCTTTGATGGCTTCTAGTAGATTCTCAGTCGAAATGAAGCTGTTGGAGGTGTTTTCCCCTGACTGCTGGTGTGGGACCTTGATTAATACTCTTTGGGAGGGCGCCACCTACCCGGACAATTGTGTAGCGAGTAGATTATCCCAATAATATACTCGCTCCAAATATAGTGTTAATATTCCTGTCAACCTTTGGAGATGAATGAGGTGAGGCGTTGCTCGGGCAACACCTCACCGTGTTGCTGTAGCGAGTAGATTATCCCAATAATATACTCGCTCCAAATATAGTGTTAATATTCCTGTCAACCTTTGGAGATGAATGAGGTGAGGCGTTGCCCGGGCAACACGGTGAGGTGTTGCCCGAGCAACGCCTCACCTCATTCATCTCCAAAGGTTGACAGGAATATTAACACTATATTTGGAGCGAGTATATTATTGGGATAATCTACTCGCTACAATTGGTTCCGTTGTGGGCTTGTTTGCGCACACCCCCGTTGGTCTTGAAACGCCCCCACCTTGTCACACACTTCTCATGTGCCGTACCTGATGCTGGTTGATGGCTCCTCTTGGCTGAGAGAAGCCTGGCTGTCAGTCGTGACCTGCGATATCCTCGGGCGCTGGGTGGACGCTGGGCGGGGGTGGATGCCGGGTGGGCGCTGGGCGGACGTAGCGTGGGGATGGACACAGGGGGGGTTGATGGTCGAAGTTAGGTAGTTGGGGCAGGGAAGGGGGGGGGGGAGGGTAGACCGGTACCTCTCGACTCGTGGGTTGGGTGACGGTACACACTTGAACAATTTTTTTTAAATATGGAAGGAAGTACCACCTCTGGCTGGATGAAGGAGACCCTTAGCCTCGGAGGAAATCACACACAACGCATTGGAGGGAATGTTTAGGTCCCCTTCAATACAGTTTCTGTGTGCTTTTCTCCTAGCACCTCCTTCCTTTTGTCTTTTGTTGTGTTTTATTAGATATTTAAAGGTTACAAGATTCACATTAGTTATTACAATGGGTTTAGAGGTTATGGATCTCTTGGAGCTCCTCCGCTTCCAGACAGGAAACAAGGATGCAGCAGGCGTTTCCCCTCGGGATTGCCACACTGAGGTGCTGAGACAAGAAACTGGCAGCCCTTGGGTCTCTGGTGATGTCAATGAGCCTGGAACCCAATTCTTTGAAGAATACCAAGGCACTCCTAACCTAGGGGCCATCTGTCTCAGATGCTATGGGAACAAAGGTGTATTGACCTCCCAGTTGCCTATACTTGATTGATTTTGCTGTTTCCCTGTGGTTGACCTGCTTGATCAGCACCGAAGCGTATATAGGTGTCAGCTAGGGTGGATACACATGTGTAGTCACACACCAACTGTTTGCCCCTCATCCAGGGGTATATTGTGATGCCATCTGGGCAAAGTGTGGGGTCATCCGGGTTTTGGCCTCCTAGGATGCGAGGTTCTCTCTCCGTTGGACACTGAGCTGAGACAAAGCTCCTCTTGATGATGTCAATGACCTCGTTGTGTCTTGTTTGCCAGCCCCTTATACTTTGGCAATGCAACCCATGCAGTCCATATTGGTCTGCTTCCACCCTGTTGCAAATACACTTGCATTCAGTGTGAATTGGGGCACCAAGGCGGAGAGCCACTGATACATGAAGGGATTCTGGATCTAGATGTGTGCTCATTGCTGACATGAGTACTGCCAGAAGGAAATCTTCTGCATGGGAGGCATGCATGCACTGCTCTGAGGCGGGCTTTCTCCTTGCCCACCTCAGGGAAGGAGGCAAGGATGCTCCTTGTGTGTGTGTGTGTGTAATTACCTAAGTGTAGTTACAGGATGAGAGCTACGCTCGTGGTGTCCCGTTTACCCAGCACTCTTTGTCATATAACATTGTCCTGGGAGCTAGGTATTTTTACAATATTTCTCCTCTTCGGTGGTCTTGGGTCATGTATAGTGATCGCTACTGTCTTCGCTATCTTGCGCAGTCCTTGCAACATCCTTCCTCTCGCCTCTGTCGTGATTTAACTTTTACCCCTCCTGCGGTTCCTGTTCTTCTTCACCACCTCCCTCTTTCTGTCTGGTTATCTCGCTTACAGGATTCTCTTTCCGTTCGTGTTTCTAATGTTTCTCCTCGTGTTGTTCCTTCTTTGCCCCCATGGAGAGTCCCCCTTCCGCAGTTTTGTACATTCTTGACTCGCATCCCTAAAGCTTTTACCCCTCCTACGGTTCTAAAACGCCTTTTCCTTGAGCACTTTTCTTCTCACTCCCACTCCGTTTCCGTCTTCACCGATGGGTTTAAGTCTGCGGACGGTGTTGGCTACTCTGTTGTTTTTCCTGATCACGCTTGTATGTGTCTCTTACCTCCAGAGACTAGCATCTTCACAGCAGAGCTTTATGCTATTCTCTACGCTCTTCGTCTCCTGCTCTCTCATTGTCAATCTTCCTTTGTAGTTGTTGTTGACTCTCAAAGTGCCCTCATGACTTTTGGGTCCTTTAATCTGGTTCATCCAGTAGTTGTCGAGATCCAGCATTGGCTGTTTCTTGTTCACAGTAAATTTAAGTCGGTTGAGTTTTGTTGGGTTCCCAGCCATATTGGTGTCTCTTTAAATGAGCGTGCGGATGCTGCCGCCAGGGAAGCTGTCCACTCTTGTCCCATCTCGTAAAGGTATTCCTTATTCCGAGTTTTACCCGGATATCCATTCCTCCATTCTTACCCGTTGGCAGGCTTGTTGGTCATCTGTTACTGGTAACAAACAACGTTCTCTTAAAAGTTGTGTGTCCTCGTGGCCGTCCGTCTACCACTGTAACCGGCGATGGGAAACGGCTCTAGCGAGGTTGCGTATTGGCCATACTCGCTTAACTCATGGTCACTTGATGGAGCGCCGCCCTTCTCCTTATTTCCCTAATTGCATATTGTCCCTCTTATGGTCGTGCATATCCTTGTTGAATGTCCTGACTTCCGGGACGAGCGTGTGTCTTGTTTTCTGATCGTCACTTGTCTCTCGATAGTATTCTTGGTGACTCGGATACTTTTGATATCGTTCGCCTTATGCGTTTCTGTTCTCGTATTGGCATCCTTGGTGATATATTTAGCGCCCTCTGATTATCCCGCACACTCGATGGTGCTACATAGCCTTTCTGGTTTGGTGCCTTCTTTTTTATTATTACTTACTTACTTGAAATAAAAGTGATGTACTGTCCCATTTTCTGTTTGAGTCCTCCGGCTTACTTGGTTAGATTAGGAGAGGAAATTTTCAATTAACGTTTTTCATGACGTTTTTGAAACTTTAGGAGAATTTCCTGCCCTCCTAGGCCTAACCTACCAGAAGACCCTTAACTTATTGTTTTGAAAAAAATCCCAAATTTATTTTCAATTTTTTTCAATTTTCAAATTACATCCATTTTCAGCCATACGGGCAAACAGCCAAATTCAGAAGTAATTTGTTAAAGGACATATTGCTAAACGAGAGGAAAGGAGGTGAGACAAACGAGCTAGCACTAGTTTAATTATTTTTCGATCATTTTACTTTTTTTTTTTTTGGGGGGGGGGTGCGTTGTTTTAGCGATTTTAAGGTCTTAATATTTTATTTTAAACCAGCAGTGTCTGTTTTGTTTCGTTGACTGTATAGGTGCTTCCTGGTGGTGGAGAACATGATTCAAATTTATTCACAATTTTATCATGGAGCTACTGTCTCTGGACCTCATTAGAGAGGGCTACAGGTTCTGGCTAATGGTTTCCCATAAGCCTGAACGAACTCCACGACTGATGGCACCTAAAGTAGTTTGAAATTGTATTAGCATTGTAGCTTCAGGGAGCACTGGGGCTCACCCAGAATTTGGCATTTCATTATGTGCAACGCTTATTTTTAATGAAAACCATGAAAGTGGGATAATGTGTAGTGCTGCTGATCACAAATAATGAAAACTGAATATAAAAACTCACGAACAGCAAGGGGTCTGCTGACAGCATATTGGGTCAAGCATTTATCTCTTAATCATGAAGATAGAGGAATGAATTGCATACTGGTAGCTATGGATATTGTGAATGTATTGGAATTGTTTGTCATGTTCAGTGTATCATTAGTTTGCTCATTGAAGTTAAGCTCATATTTTTGTGTATTTTTATAAACTGTAATGAATTACTATAAAATTTTGTATATTAAAAAAAATGTCTCATAGCCAATTAAAAATAAAGTAGATAATAATCTTTGTGTCCTTAAATAGCCCCCTCCCTTTCCGGCCCGTTGTCGTCATGAGGGTGTGATGCTCCATGGGACAGTCCTCTGACCTTTTGAAGCCTTATGCTCCTGCTGCCGTCTTCAATAATTGTGCTGGTTGCTATTTCCTCTTAGATATGTTTCGTTTTCCTCCCACCTCTGTCTCATTGTCTTTCCCACCGACCTTTTGGCATTCTTGATTATTCTTTCAGACGTCTGCCCCTCTGTGGTGTCGCCTTGTCGTGGTGAGGGGCTCTCCTACACCTCCCTGGGGCCAGTGAGAGTTGCCTTCACCCTGTCTCCTGCGAATCTTTGGGTGTTGTACATGCAGAAGGGCACCACGTAGGGGCCTTGTGAATCATCGGATCACCCGTGAGGGGCTGCCCTAAGTGGATGGCTGGGTATCCAGACTGGGGCAGTACGGGGAATGAGGTCTTTGCACCAGTGCAGGAGAGTGGACGATGCAATAGGACTCCCCTGTTAAAAGGGGGGAGGGGCACTGCTGGGGATGACGCATCCCTTCTTGCACTGGCCCACGCTCAGCCTCCCTGGCTGCCCTGGTAGGTAGTATCCCTTGGTTCCAGGCCCCAGACTATTTAAAATGATTGATTTATTGACAACGACACGACCTCTCTTACCCAGGCTCATGGGGTGGGCGACCAGGCCCCCTGAGTTGGACTGATGGAAGATCGGGCTCTGTAACCCCCTCTACATTGGGCCCAGACCAGACTACTCCAGCTCCCCTCCCTCCTCTGTGGTAGGATCGAGCCCCATGCCCCCAGTAGTGACCACCTCATTCCCTGGCATGGCTCCGTCTCTCATTGTGACTACTGTGCCTTTTAAACTCTCTCTAGGAGCTCTCACCATCGTCCCCGCCATAACCGCTCTCGCACGATCCCTTCCCATGCTGATTCGTACCATGCCTTGTATGGTCCTGCTACGTGGGTTAAATTCCTTGATCTTCACCATCTGGATTCTTCTACTGACGATTTCTCCCTCCATAGGCACTTATTGATTCGGTAGATGGCTCTGTTACTTTTAACCCTACCCGTTTCGATACACTTGTCATTGCTGCTCCTTTTCAGGATGCAGCTACCTGTTTAGCCGCATTGTCCTGCATGGGGAAGATCCCTGTTCGGGTCTCCAAGAACGCTCTGTTAAATGCCATTTTTGGCACTGTTCTCCTCCCGCGTCATGTTGCTACCAGTGTTAGGAACCTCAAGGACTGCCATGAGGCTATTAAGCATGTCCTCGAAGCCCAAGGCCATTCTGTCCTCCAGGTGGACATCGCCGTCAGCCTCTTCGGGTTGTGAAAATTACATTTGATGGTAGGACCCTTCCGCTCTTTATTATTCTTGCTGGTACAGATGCTCCGTTCAGGAGTATATTTTCTCTCCTCAACTTTTGTAATAAGTGCTGGAAGTTCGAGCATGGTGCCCTCAGATGCTCCAGTATTGTGTCTATGCCCCTATGTGTGGGGATGATCATCATTCTAATGAGTCTGAGTGCTCTTCTCCCCAGGTTGCTGCTTCAATTGCGATGAGGCCCACCCTACCTTTTCCCGTGCGTGTATACATCACAAGCTTGAGGAAGCCGTCTTCAACGTGAAACACCGGGATCGTTTGTCTTTTCCTGAGGCAAGACGCCAAGTCAGCCATCTCAACCCTTTCGCTGGTGTATCTTATAATACATAAGATTCTAATAAGATTCCAAAATAAGGTGTATCTTATATAATAATTATAAAAAACAAGAGTAAGCTTTCAACAAAATGACTGCATTTATCAGTACATTATCCGCCCAACATTCCATCTTCCAGGATGAACAAGACCAGCAAAAGTTGCTTGACTGTTGTTATGTCGTCCCAAGATATTCCTGTGCAACGTGAAGGTGCAAAGTGTATTGAAATAGTTCATGCTCTCATAAAAGACGAATTGCGTGTCACTAAATAAAATGGACATTATTGCTGCCTATAGAGTAGGCAAAGTAAGTAAGTAATTATCAATAGAAGGCACCAAACCGGGAAGGCTATGTAGCACCATAAAATGTGTGTGATAATCAGAGGGCGCTAAATATCACCAAGGATGCCAATACGGGAACAGAAAGGCATAACGCAAACGATATCAAAAGTATCTGAGTCGCCAAGAATTCTATCAAGGGACAAGTGATCGCGGGGGACGGTCGGAAAACAAGACACACGCTCGTCCTGGAAGTCAGGACATTCAACAAGGATATGCACGACCATAAGAGGGACAATGCAATGTGGACAATAAGGAGCAGGGCGGCACTCCAGTAAGTGACCGTGAGTTAAACGGGTATGGCCAATACGTAACCTAGCCAGAGCCGTTTCCCACCGCCGGTTACGGTGGCAGGAGGAAGGCCACTGGGACACACAACTCTTAGGAGTATGCAGTTTGTTACCAATAACAGAAGACCAACAACTCTGCCAGTGGGCAAGGATGGAGGCATGAATAACTGGGTAAAAGTCGGAATAAGGAATACTTTTATAGGAGATGCGACAAGCGCGGATAGCTTCCTTAGCGGCAGCATCCGCACGCTTATTTAAAGAGACACCAACATGGCTGGGAACCCAGCAAAATGCAACTGACTTAAATTTTCTGGAGATAAGAAACAGCCAATGTTGAATCTCGACAACCACCGGGTGGACCAGATTAAAGGACCCTAATGCCATGAGGGCACTACGAGAGTCAACTACTACCACGAAGGAGGATTGCCTCCGGGAAAGCAGGAGACGAAGAGCATAGAGAATAGCATAGAGTTCTGCTGTGAAGATGCTAGCCACCGGAGGAAGGCGACACACATAAGTGTGGTCAGGAAAAACAACAGAGTAGCCCACACCGTCAGCAGACTTCGACCCATCGGTGAAGATGGGAATGGAGTGGGAGTGAGAAGAAAAGTGCTTAAGGAAGAGGCGTTTCAGAACTGTAGGAGGGGTAAAAAGCTTTAGTGATGCGGGTCAGAGAAGTACAAAATTTGGGAAGGGGGGACCCTCCACGGGGGTAAGGAGGGAACAATAAGAGGAGGAACATTAGTAAGACGAACCGAAAGAGAATCTTGTAAGCGAGACAAACGGACAGAAAGAGGATGGAGGTGAAGAGGAACAGGAACTACAGGAGGGGTAAAAGTCAAAGCAGAGGCGAGAGTGAGGATGCTGTAAGGATCACACAAGATAGCGAAGACTGTAGCGATCACGGCGATCCTGGAGAGAGAGAGAGCCAGTGTCAGCATACAAGCTGAGGGTAGGAGTTAAACGAAAAGTAAGTAAGTAAGTAAGTAATTATCAAAAGAAGGCACCAAACCGGGAAGGCTATGTAGCACCATCAAGTACGCAAAATAATCAGAGGGCGCTAAATATCACCAAGGATGCCAATACGAGAACAAAAACGCATAAGGCGAACGATATCAAAAGTATCCGAGTCACCAAGAATTCTATCGAGGGACAGGTGACCGCGAGGGGCGGTCGGAAAGCAAGACACACGCTCGTCCTGGAAGTCAGGACATTCAAGAAGGACATGCACGACCGTAAGAGGGACGATGCAACTAGGACAATAAGGAGCAGGGCGGCGCTCCATCAAGTGACCATGGGTTAAGCGAGTATGGCCAATACGCAACCTCGCCAGAGCTGTTTCCCACCGCCGGTTACGGTGGAAGGACGGCCACGAGGAAACACAACATTTAAGAGTACGTAGCTTGTTACCAGTAACAGACAACCAAGAAGCCTGCCAACGGGTAAGGACTGAGGAATGGATAACCGGGTAAAAGTCGGAATACGGAATGCCTTTGCGAGAGATGGGACAAGAGCGGACAGCTTCCTTGGCAGCAGCATCCGCACGCTCATTTAAAGACACACCAATATGGCTGGGAACCCAACAAAACTCAACCGACTTAAATTTACTGTGAACGAGAAACAGCCAATGCTGGATCTCGACAACTACTGGATGAACCGGATTAAAGGACCCGAGAGCCATGAGGGCACTACGAGAGTCAACAACAACCACAAAGGAAGACTGACAACGAGAAAGCAGGAGACGAAGAGCATAGAGAATAGCATAAAGTTCCGCTGTAAAGGTGCTAGTCTCCGGAGGCAAGCGACACATATAAGTGCGATCAGGAAAAACAACAGAGTAGCCAACACCGTCCGCTGACTTAGACCCATCGGTGAAGACAGAAACGGAGCGGGAGTGAGAAGAAAAGTGCTTGAGGAAAAGGCGTTTGAGAACCGTAGGAGGGGTAAAAGCTTTAGTGATACGGGTGAAGGATGTACAAAACCGCGGAAGAGGGACCCTCCACGGGGGCAAAGAAGGAACAACACGAGGAGAAACATCAGAAATACGAACGGAAAGAGAATCCTGTAGGCGAGACAACCGGACAGAAAGAGGGAGGTGGCGAAGAGGAACAGGAACCGCAGGAGGGGTAAAAGTTAAAGCACGACAGAGGCGAGAGGAAGGATGTTGTAAGGACCGCGCAAGATAGCGAAGACAGTAGCGATCACGGCGGTCCTGGAGAGACAGGAAGCCAGTGTCAACATACAAGCTAAGGATGGGAGTCGAACGAAAGGCACCAGAACTGAGACGCAACCCAGTATGGTGCAAAGCATCAAGACGGCGAAGAGTAGAAGGAGAAGCAGACGAGTAAGCAGGGCAACCATAATCGAGCTTAGACAGGACGAGAGAGGAATGTAAAGCAAGGAGAGTGCGCCTATCTGCCCCCCAAGAAGTATGGGACAAGACCCGAAGGAGGGTAAGGGCCTTAGAGCACTCAACACGGAGGTAAGAGATATGGGGAGACCAAGACAAACGAGTGTCAAGAAATAATCCCAAAAGCTTCGCGGAATCTTTGTATTCAAGGGGATGACCATAAAGTGACAAAGAGGGACGAAGAACAACCCGTTTCCGCGTAAAAGTCATGGCACAAGTCTTAGAAGTAGAGAACTTGAAGCCATGACCTGTGGCCCAAGACGACACGGCATCAATGGCAAGTTGAAGCCGGCGTTGAAGGAGAGGCGAATCATCACCCTGACAACAAAGGGTAAGATCATCGACATAGAGAGCAGAGAAGACACCAGAAGGGAGAGAGGAAAGAAGACCATTGAGGGCAACCAGAAAAAGAGTAGTGCTCAGAACAGTACCCTGGGGCACACCTTCGTATTGCTGAAAAGAGGGAGAGAGAGCGGTACCAAGGCGCACCCGAAAGGAACGACGAGAGAGGAAGCTGCAGAGAAAGAGAGGGAGATGACCACGAAGGCCAAAAGAATGAAGTTGAGATAGGATATGATAACGCCAAGTGGTGTCATAAGCCTTTTCTAGGTCAAAAAGGACGGCAACAACGGAGGTCTTCGCAGCAAAAGCAGTACGAATATAGACCTCCAAGTTCACCAGGACATCTGTCGTGCTGCGGCACTTGCGGAAACCAAATTGAGAAGGGGAGAGGAGGTGATGGTGTTCCAGGAACCACATCAGACGAACGTTAACCATACGTTCAAAGAGTTTGCAGACACAACTTGTGAGAGCAATAGGGCGAAAGTCCTTAGGGGAAGCACCCAGAGACCCCGGTTTGCGAACAGGGAGGACAACGGCATCGAGCCAGTCCTCAGGGACTGACGACGACTCCCAGATCCGATTATACAGACTCAGTAAATACTGAGACGTGGTCGAAGGGAGATGGCGAAGCATCTCACAATGAATACCATCGGAGCCCGCCGCTGTAGAACCACAGAGGGCCAGGGCAGAACGAAGTTCAGAGAGAGAGAAGGGATCATTATAGGGAAGCTGAAGATGAGTGCAGAAATCTAAAGGACGAGACTCAAGGACAGGTTTACGAAGAAGGAAAGATTGGGGAAGATGAAGACCAGAGCTAACAGAAGAAAAGTGGGAACCCAGATCGGAAGCGACCTGCAACGGGTCCGCCACAAGAGTATCATGGAGGTGAAGGACCGGAGAAACATCGGGAATGAACTTACCCGCTATCTTGCGGATACGCTTCCAGATCTGGGCCAGAGGGGTTTCGGACGTAATTGTTGAGACATAAGATGCCCAACATTCACGTTTAGCCGTACGGATGGCCCTACGGGCCACCGCACTTGCTTTCCGAAAGAAAAGAAAAGAATCGGTCGTCTGCCTACGGCGGTGCCTCTTCCAGGCTGCACGCTTACAGCGGACAGCCCGAGCACAGTCCGCATTCCACCAGGGAACGCACTTCCGTGGACCCCGAGAGGAAGAGCGAGGAATAGAGCGGAGGGCAGCGTTGAAGACAGTGTCATGAAAAAGGAGGAGAGCGCGAGAGAGGGGCAGAAGGGAGAGGTCAGAGAGAGTAGCACTGAGGGAAAATAGGGTCCAGTCCGCCTTAGCAAACTGCCACCTAGGGAAAGAGAGGGAAGGGCGAAAAGAGAAAAAGGAAACAAGGATGGGGAAATGATCACTTCCATGGAGGTCATCAAGAACCTGCCACGTGAAATCTAAGTAAAGAGAAGAAGAGCAGAGAGAAAGATCAAGACAAGAAAGGGTGCGAGTTCGAGAGTCCAAAGGAGTGGGCTCACCAGAATTCAGAAGAGACAGGGAAGAAGAGAGGAGAAACGGCTCAAGGAGGCGACCCCGGGTATTCGTCAGAACGTCACCCCAAAGAGAATGACGACAATTGAAGTCACCCAGCAGGAGCACAGGCTCCGGCAAGGAGTCTAGGAGGTGTTTCAAATCAGGAAGAGAGAGCGGGACACTCGGGGGGAGATAAATGGAACAAACTGTGTACCATTTCCCCACAAAGATACGAGCAGCAGAACAATGGAGAGGCGAAGGAAAAAGTAAAGGAACAAAGGGAACATCAGCCCGAATCAAGAGAGCAGAAGAATTAGAAGCCCCAGCAATGGCTGGGGGGGGGGAGAGAAAGGAATAGCCACGAAAACGACCAGGACGAGCACCAAGCATTGGCTCCTGGAGACAGACACAAAGGGGCGAAAACCGCGAAATCAGAAGTTGGAGTTCGAGGAAATTGGCGTAATAACCTCGAACGTTCCATTGAAGAATGGACAACGACGAGAAGAGAAAGGACAAAAACAGAGAACAAGGAAGAAACAAAGGTGAAAGAGCAACAGAGCACATTAAAGAATATCAGGGTCGGGATCAGGGTCAGCAAAGTCAGGGTTAGGGGGCATGGGTAAACTGAGCAAAGACGGAGGGAAGGAAACGGGAGAACAGATCGGAGGTGGGCGGGCAGGGTCCGGAGGAGGAGGAGGAGGAGGAAGAGGAGGAGACAACGGAGAGGAGCCGTCAAGGACAGCAGCAGGAGGAGGGGGAGTAGAAAGAGGGGAGCGCACCCCAGCAAGAGCAGCAACCGAAAGGGAAGCAGGGGCCAAAGAAACCTCCATAGCAGGAACAGGGGGCGCAAGCACTGAAACGGGAGGGGAAGGAGCAACAGAGCCAGAAGGAGGAGCTGAGGAAGAAAGCGAAGCCTTCTTACCCGCCGGGGAAGAGGAAGGAGAGGAGCCAGGCTTACGCTTCTGACTTAAAGAGACCGGTGTCCCAGCAACTACGTACCGGGCAACGGATTCCAGTGTCTCAACAGGAGAAGCCGAACGAGAGCACACACGACGGCCGTTAGGAGAGCGATGGACATCCGCCCGCACCGACAGGCGGTGGGGAGAGCCGATAGATGGAGGAAGAGGATGGGAAGGAGGATCGGAGGGGGACGAGGAAGAAGACACAGAAGACACGACAGACCGGGTAGAAGGAAGGGGAACCCCAGACAGAGGACCAGGAGGAGGATCCTTCGGGAGAGAACCCAAAGGGGCAGAGGAGGGGGCAGTGGGCGCATCAGGGTCCAAGGCCCGGAAACGGTTGTGAGTCTGAGGAAGGCGGGAAGGACGAGGAGAGGAAGAGCGCAACACGCGAGCATAAGAGATATTAGCATAAGGCGGGAGCCGGCGAACCTGGCGCCTCGCCTCAGGAAAAGATAAACGCTCCCGGTGCTTCAAGTTGAGGATAGCTGCCTCAAGCTTGTAATGGACACACGCACGGGAGAAGGTAGGATGGGCCTCACCGCAGTTGAGGCAACGAGCCTGGGGAGAAGCGCACTCCGACTTAGAGTGACCTTCGCCACCACACAAAGGACAGAGAGAGACAGTCCCGGAGCAGCGGAGGGCACCATGCCCAAACCTCCAGCACTCGTTGCAGAGCCGAGGAGAAGGAATGTACTCCTGGACAGAGCACCTGGCACCAGCAAGAATGACAGAGGGTGGAAGGGTCCTACCATCAGAGGTAATCTTCACAACCCGGAGGGGTTGACGGCGACTACCACGAGGGGGACGAGTAAACGTGTCCACCTGGAGAATAGAATGGCCCTGGGCAGCAAGGATATGTTGAATATCGTCGTGGCAGTCGTGCAGGTCCCGAACACCGGTCGCAACATGGGGCGGGAGCAAAAGTGCCAACACTGGCATTCAACTGAGCGTTCTTCGAGACCCGAACAGGGGTCTCGCCAAGGCAGGATAAGGCAGCCAAGCGGGAAGCAGCATCCTGAGAAGGAGCAGCAGCGACACGTGTACCGAGACGAGTGGGGTTGAAAGTAATGGAGGCATCCACGGAATCAACGAGATGTCGATGGAGGGAGAAATCGTCAGGAGGCGCAGAATCAAGAGGGAGGAGATCAAAATATTTGGCCCACGACGCGGGACCAAACAAGGCTTGATAGGTAGCAGAACTGGAAGGAATCGAGCGAGGGCGGCCGTGACGAGGACGGCGGTGAGAACCAGCAGAGATAGGGGTTAAAAGGCGCAGTAGTTACAACTAGAGAAGGAGCCGCGCCAGGGGACGAGGTAGTCACCACTGGGGGCTTGGGGCTCGACCCAACCACAGAGGAGGGAGGGGAGCCAGGGGAAGGAGTCAGAGAGGCCAAAGGAGGAGCAAGGTCGGGGCCCAATGCAGCGGAGGCTACAGAGCCCGGTCTTCCAATACGGACCGACTCGGGGGCTTGGTCGCCCACCCCACGAGCCTGAGAAGGTACACCAGAAGCAGCCGAAACAGGGGTTATCATCATGATGAAAAAAGAATTCATTCACGAATGTGCCCCCACACCCACCATGGAGCCACAATTAGAGGCAGGACACCCAACAAGAAGCTATCGCCGATCTTGCCGGGGCCTCCTAGGGGTGTGTCGTGAGTATACTCCCCACAAACGTCACCTTAAGAAACCGACAGTCCGTCGAGATCGGGTTCAGTGACGAAAGGGGGATTGACAATAAAAGGTTCCCCTCGCTCTCGACGTCGGGTACGACAGTTCTACGGGTGCAAGAGTATGCCTCCTCAAGCACCCGGGCGTCAAAATAGAAGAAGTCCAAGGGAAGAACCAGAACGAGCAAAAGGTCGGCAGGAAACGGCAAGCAGGAGAAGAGGGGGGAGAAAAACGAAACAGAAAGAAAAGGAAAAGATGCCCAGCAGAATTGGAGAGGACAGCAGCAGGAGCACAAGGCTAGAAAAGGACAGAGGACTGTCCCAAGGAGCATCACACTCCGGCAGCCGTCCACTAAGCCCCCACACGGCGACAACGAGCTGAGCGGGGAGGGGGAGTTAAACGAAAAGCACCAGAGCTAAGGCACATCCCAGTATGGTGCAAAGGATCAAGACAGCGAAGAGTAGAAGGAGAAGCAGAAGAGTATGCAGGGCAACCATAATCGAGCTTAGACAGGAAGAGAGAGGAATGCAAATAGAGTAGCATGCGCCTATCTGCTCCCCAAGAAGTATGGGACAAAACCTTAAGCAGGTTCAGGGCCTTAGAGCATTCAACACGGAGGTAAGAGACATGGGGCGACCAAGACAAACGAGTGTCAAAGAATAACCCCAAAAGCTTCGCTGAATCTTTGTACTCAAGGGGATGACCATAAAGTGACAAAGCGGGACAAAGAATGACCCGCTTCCTAGTAAAAGTCATGGCACAAGTCTTAGTACTAGAGAACTTGAAGCCATGATTGGTGGCCCAAGATGACACAGCATCAATCGCTAGTTGAAGCCGCCGTTGAAGGAGAGGCGAATCATCACCCCGACAGCAAAGAGTAAGATCGTCAACAAAAAGAGCAGAGAAGATGCCAGAAGGGAGGAAAGACGACCATTGAGGGCAACCAGAAAAAAGAGTAGTACTCAGAACACTACCTTGGGGCACACCTTCATACTGCCGAAAAGAGGCAGAGAAAGTGGCACCAAGCCTGATTCGAAAGGTACGACAAGAGAGAAAGCTTTGAAGGAAGAGAGGGAGATTACCACGAAGGCCAAAAGAACGAAGTTGGGACAGAATATGGTAACTCCAAGTCGAGTCATAAGCCTTTTCCAGGTCAAAAAGGACAGCAACAACGGAGGTCTTCGCAGCAAAAGCAGTACGAATATAGACCTCCAAGTTCACCAGGACATCAGTCGTGCTGCGGCACTTGAGAAAACCAAATTGAGAAGGAGAGAGGTGGCAATGGTGTTCCAAGAACCGCATCAGACGGACATTTACCATACGCTCAAAGAGCTTGCAAACACAACTTGTGAGAGCAATAGGGCGGAAGTCCTTAGGGGACGTACCGAGAGACCCTGGTTTCCAAATAGGGAGTACAATGGCATCGAGTCAGTCCTCAGGGACGGACGACGACTCCCAGACCTGGTTATACAGACTCGGTAAATACTGAGACGTGCACGGAGGGAGATGGCAAAGCATCTCATAATGAACGTCATCCGAGCCCGCCGGCGTAGATCCGCAGAGGGCCAGGGCAGACTGAAGTTCAAAAAGAGAGAAAGGATCGTTATAGGGAAGGTGGAGATGAGTGCGGAAATCTAAAGGATAAGATTCAAGAACAGGCTTACGAAGAAGGAAGGATTAAGGAAAATGAGAGCCAGAGCTAACCGAAGAAAAGTGGGAACCCAGTTCGGTCGCGCCTGCACTGGATCCGCCACAAAAGTACCACAGAGGTGGAGAACCGGCGAGACATCCGGAACGAACTTGCCTGCAATCTTGCGGATCTTCTTTCAGATCTGCGGCAGAGGAGTATCGGACGTAATGGTAGAAACATAAGATTTCCAACTCTCACGTTTAGCTGTATGTTTGGTCCTACTGGCCACCGCACTTGCCTTCCGAAACAGAATAAAAGAATCAGCCGTCTGCGGTGTTTCTTCCAGGCTGCACGCTTACAGCGGACAGCCCTAGCACAGTCCGCTTTCCACCAGGGAACGCACTTCCATGTGCCCCAGGAGGAAGAGTGAGGAATAGAATGGAGGGCAGCGTTGAAGACAGTGTCATAAAAAGGAGGGTGCGAGGAAGAGGCAAAGAGGAGAGGTCAGAGAGAGAGTAGCACGGAGGGTGAATAGGCACCAGTCAGCCTTGGCAAACTGCCACCTAAGGAAGGAGAGGGGAGGGTGGAAAGAGAAATAGGAAACGAGGATGGGGAAATGATCACTGTTATGGAGGTCATCAAGAACCTGCCACGTGAAATCTAAGTAAAGGGACGACGAGCAGAGAGAAAGATCAAGACTGGAAAGGGTGCGAGTTAGAGAGTCCACATGAGTGGGCTCACCAGAATTCAGAAGAGATAGAGAAGAAGCGAGGACAAACGGTTCGAGAAGACGGCCTCGGGTATTTATCAGAACATCACCCCAGAGGGAATGTCGACAGTTGAAATCACCCAAAAGGAGCACCGGCTCTGGCAAGGAGTCCAGGAGGTGCTTAACATCAGGAAGGGAAAGCGGGACATTTGGGGGGAGATAAATGGAACAGACTGTATACCATTTACCCTCAAAAACATGGGCAGCAGAACAATGGATAGGGGACGGAAGAAGTAGGGGGACGAAGGGAATATCAGATTGAATTAAGAGAGTAGTAGAGTTACGGGCGCCAGCAAGAGCTGTGGTGGGGGGGGGGGGGGAGAGAAAGAAAGGAATAACCAGGAAAGTGACCAGGACGAGCACCAAGCATGGGTTCCTGGAGACATGAAAACTGTGCAATTAGAAGTTGGAGTTCATGGAAGTTGGCATAAAATCCACGAATATTCCACTGAAGAATAGACATTACCAAAAAGAAAGGACACTAACAGAGAACAAGAAAGAAATAAAGGTATAGACGAACACAGTTTATTAAAGAATCTTAGGATCAGTAGCAGGGTCGGCAAAATCAGGGTTAGGGGGCATGGGTAAACTTAGTAAGGATAGAGGGAAGATCGAGAGCAAGAGGACAGACCAGCAGCAGACTGACGGGGTCCGGAGGGGGAGGAGGCAACTGAGAGGGGCAGGCAAGGACAGCAGGAGGAGGAGGGGGGGGGGGTGGGCAGAAGGCAGGGAGTGCGCCTCAGCAAGGGCAGCAACCGAGAGGGAATCGGGGGCGAAAGAAACCTCCATATCTGAGACAGGGGTTTCGACTACTGAAATGGGAGGGGATGTAGTGACAGAGTCAGAGGGAGGGGGTGAGGAAGACAGCGAAGCCTTCTTACCCGCTGGAGAGGAAGAAGGAGAGGAGCCAGGCTTACGTTTCTGACTCGAAGAGACAGGCATTCCAGAAACAACGTACCGGGCGACAGACTCAATGGTCTCGGCAGAAGAGGAGCGGGAGCGAATAACACAAAGATTGCTGGAAGTAAGTAAGTAATTATCAAAAGAAGGCACCAAACCAGGAAGGCTATGTAGCACCATCAAATACGCAAAATAATCAGAGGGCGCTAAATATCACCAAGGATGCCAATACGAGAACAAAAACGCATAAGGCGAACGATATCAAAAGTATCCGAGTCACCAAGAATTCTACCATGGGACAGGTGACCGCGAGGGGCGGTCGGAAAGCAAGACACACGCTCGTCCTGGAAGTCAGGACATTCAAGAAGGACATGCACGACTGTAAGAGGGACAATGCAACTAGGACAATAAGGAGCAGGGCGGCGCTCCATCAAGTGACCATGGGTTAAGCGAGCATGGCCAATACGCAACCTCACTAGAGCTGTTTCCCACCGCCGGTTACGGTGGAAGGAGGACGGCCACGAGGAAACACAACATTTAAGAGTACGCAGCTTGTTACCAGTAACAGACAACCAAGAAGCCTGCCAACGGGGTAAGGACTGAGGAATGGATAACCGGGTAAAAGTCGGAATGCCTTTACGAGAGATGGGACAAGAGCGGACAGCTTCCTTAGCGGCAGCATCCGCACGCTCATTTAAAGACACGCCAATATGGCTGGGAACCCAACAAAACTCAACCGACTTAAATTTACTGTGAACGAGAAACAGCCAATGCTGGATCTCGACAACTACTGGATGAACTGGATTAAAGCACCCGAGAGCCATGAGGGCACTACGAGAGTCAACAACAACCACAAAGGAAGACTGACAACGAGAAAGCAGGAGACGAAGAGCATAGAGAATAGCATAAAGTTCCGCTGTAAAGATGCTAGTCTCCGGAGGCAAGCGACACATATAAGTGCGATCAGGAAAAACAACAGAGTAGCCAACACCGTCCGCTGACTTAGACCCATCGGTGAAGACAGAAACGGAGCGGGAGTGAGAAGAAAAGTAAGTAAGTAAGTAAGTAATTATCAAAAGAAGGCACCAAACCGGGAAGGCTATGTAGCACCATCAAATACGCAAAATAATCAGAGGGCGCTAAATATCACCAAGGATGCCAATACGAGAATAAAAACGCATAAGGCGAACGATATCAAAAGTATCCGAGTCACCAAGAATTCTATCGAGGGACAGGTGACCGCGAGGGGCGGTCGGAAAGCAAGACACACGCTCGTCCTGGAAGTCGGGACATTCAAGAAGGACATGCACGACCGTAAGAGGGACAATGCAACTAGGACAATAAGGAGCAGGGCGGCGCTCCATCAAGTGACCATGGGTTAAGCGAGTATGGCCAATACGCAACCTCGCTAGAGCTGTTTCCCACCGCCGGTTACGGTGGAAGGAGGACGGCCACGAGGAAACACAACATTTAAGAGTACGTAGCTTGTTACCAGTAACAGACAACCAAGAAGCCTGCCAACGGGTAAGGACTGAGGAATGGATAACCGGGTAAAAGTCGGAATACGGAATGCCTTTACGAGAGATGGGACAAGAGCGGACAGCTTCCTTAGCGGCAGCATCCGCACGCTCATTTAAAGACACGCCAATATGGCTGGGAACCCAACAAAACTCAACCGACTTAAATTTACTGTGAACGAGAAACAGCCAATGCTGGATCTCGACAACTACCGGATGAACTGGATTAAAGCACCCGAGAGCCATGAGGGCACTACGAGAGTCAACAACAACCACAAAGGAAGACTGACAACGAGAAAGCAGGAGACGAAGAGCATAGAGAATAGCATAAAGTTCCGCTGTAAAGGTGCTAGTCTCCGGAGGCAAGCGACACATATAAGTGCGATCAGGAAAAACAACAGAGTAGCCAACACCGTCCGCTGACTTAGACCCATCGGTGAAGACAGAAACGGAGCGGGAGTGAGAAGAAAAGTGCTCGAGGAAAAGACGTTTTAGAACCGTAGGAGGGGTAAAAGCTTTAGTGATACGGGTCAAGGAAGTACAAAACCGCGGAAGAGGGACTCTCCACGGGGGCAAAGAAGGAACAACACGAGGAGAAACATTAGAAATACGAACGGAAAGAGAATCCTGGAGGCGAGATAACCGGACAGAAAGAGGGAGGTGGTGAAGAGGAACAGGAACCGCAGGAGGGGTAAAAGTTAAAGCACGACAGAGGCGAGAATAAGGATGTTGTAAGGACCGCGCAAGATAGCGAAGACAGTAGCGATCACGGCGGTCCTGGAGAGACAGGAAGCCAGTGTCAACATACAAGCTAAGGACGGGAGTCGAACGAAAGGCACCAGAACTGAGGCGCAACCCAGTATGGTGCAAAGCATCAAGACGGCGAAGAGTAGAAGGAGAAGCAGACGAGTAAGCAGGGCAACCATAATCGAGCTTAGACAGGACGAGAGAGGAATGTAAAGCAAGGAGAGTGCGCCTATCTGCCCCCCAAGAAGTATGGGACAAGACCCGAAGGAGGGTAAGGGCCTTAGAGCACTCAACACGGAGGTAAGAGATATGGGGAGACCAAGACAAACGAGTGTCAAGGAATAACCCCAAAAGCTTCGCGGAATCTTTGTATTCAAGGGGATGACCATAAAGTGACAAAGAGGGACGAAGAACAACCCGTTTCCGCGTAAAAGTCATGGCACAAGTCTTAGAAGTAGAGAACTTGAAGCCATGACCTGTGGCCCAAGACGACACGGCATCAATTGCAAGTTGAAGCCGGCGTTGAAGGAGAGGCGAATCATCACCCTGACAACAAAGGGTAAGATCATCGACATAGAGAGCGGAGAAGACACCAGAAGGAAGAGAGGATAGAAGACCATTGAGGGCAACCAGAAAAAGAGTAGTGCTCAGAACACTACCCTGGGGCACACCTTCGTATTGCTGAAAAGAGGGAGAGAGAGCGGTACCAAGGCGCACCCGAAAGGAACGACGAGAGAGGAAGCTGCGGAGAAAGAGAGGGAGATGACCACGAAGGCCAAAAGAATGAAGTTGAGATAGGATATGATAACGCCAAGTGGTGTCGTAAGCCTTTTCTAGGTCAAAAAGGACGGCAACAACGGAGGTCTTCGCAGCAAAAGCAGTACGAATATAGACCTCCAAGTTCACCAGGACATCTGTCGTGCTGCGGAAATGCGGAAACCAAATTGAGAAGGGGAGAGGAGGTGATGGTGTTCCAGGAACCACATCAGACGAACGTTAACCATACGTTCAAAGAGTTTGCAGACACAACTTGTGAGAGCAATAGGGCGAAAGTCCTTAGGGGAAGTACCCAGAGACCCCGGTTTGCGAACAGGGAGGACAACGGCATCGAGCCAGTCCTCAGGGACTGACGACGACTCCCAGATCCGATTATACAGACTCAGTAAATACTGAGACGTGCTCGGAGGGAGATGGCGAAGCATCTCATAATGAATACCATCGGAGCCCGCCGCCGTAGAACCGCAGAGGGCCAGGGCAGAACGAAGTTCAGAGAGAGAGAAGGGATCATTATAGGGAAGCTGAAGATGAGTGCAGAAATCTAAAGGACGAGACTCAAGGACAGGTTTACGAAGAAGGAAAGATTGGGGAAGATGAAGACCAGAGCTAACAGAAGAAAAGTGGGAACCCAGTTCGGAAGCGACCTGCAACGGGTCCGCCACAAGAGTATCATGGAGGTGAAGGACCGGTGAAACATCGGGAACGAACTTACCCGCTATCTTGCGGATACGCTTCCAGATCTGGGCCAGAGGGGTTTCGGACGTAATTGTCGAGACATAAGATGCCCAACATTCACGTTTAGCCGTACGGATGGCCCTACGGGCCACCGCACTCGCTTTCCGAAAGAAAAGAAAAGAATCGGTCGTCTGCCTACGGCGGTGCTTCTTCCAGGCTGCATGCTTACAGCGGACAGCCCGAGCACAGTCCGCATTCCACCAGGGAACGCACTTCCGCGGACCCCGAGAGGAAGAGCGAGGAATAGAGCGGAGGGCAGCGTCGAAGACAGTGTCACGAAAAAGGAGGAGAGTGCGAGAGAGGGGCAGAAGGGAGAGGTCAGAGAGAGTAGCACTGAGGGAAAATAGGGTCCAGTCCGCCTTAGCAAACTGCCACCTAGGGAAAGAGAGGGAAGGGCGAAAAGAGAAAAAGGAAACAAGGATGGGGAAATGATCACTTCCATGGAGGTCATCAAGAACCTGCCACGTGAAATCTAAGTAAAGAGAAGAAGAGCAGAGAGAAAGATCAAGACAAGAAAGGGTGCGAGTTCGAGAGTCCAAAGGAGTGGGCTCACCAGAATTCAGAAGAGACAGGGAAGAAGAGAGGAGAAACGGCTCAAGGAGGCGACCCCGGGTATTCGTCAGAACGTCACCCCAAAGAGAATGACGACAATTGAAGTCACCCAGCAGGAGCACAGGCTCCGGCAAGGAGTCTAGGAGGTGTTTCAAATCAGGAAGAGAGAGCGGGACACTCGGGGGGAGATAAATGGAACAAACTGTGTACCATTTCCCCACAAAGATACGAGCAGCAGAACAATGGAGAGGCGAAGGAAAGAGTAAAGGAACAAAGGGAACATCAGCCTGAATCAAGAGAGCAGAAGAATTAGAAGCCCCAGCAATGGCTGGGGGGGGGGGGGGGAGAGAAAGGAATAGCCACGAAAACGACCAGGACGAGCACCAAGCATTGGCTCCTGGAGACAGACACAAAGGGGCGAAAACCGCGAAACCAGAAGTTGGAGTTCGAGGAAATTGGTGTAATAACCTCGAACGTTCCATTGAAGAATGGACAACGACGAGAAGAGAAAGGACAAAAACAGATAACAAGGAAGAAACAAAGGCGAAAGACCAACAGGGCACGTTAAAGAATATCAGGGTCGGGATCAGGGTCAGCAAAGTCAGGGTTAGGGGGCATGGGTAAACTGAGCAAAGACGGAGGGAAGGAAACGGGAGAACAGATCAGAGGTGGGCGGGCAGGGTCCGGAGGAGGAGGAGACAACGGAGAGGAGCAGTCAAGGACAGCAGCAGGAAGAGGGGGAGTAGAAAGAGAGGAGTGCACCCCAGCAAGAGCAGCAACCGAAAGGGAAGCAGGGGCCAAAGAAACCTCCATAGCAGGAACAGGGGGCGCAAGCACTGAAACGGGAGGGGAAGGAGCAACAGAGCCAGAAGGAGGAGCTGAGGAAGAAAGCGAAGCCTTCTTACCCGCCGGGGAAGAGGAAGGAGAGGAGCCAGGCTTACGCTTCTGACTTAAAGAGACCGGTGTCCCAGCAACTACGTACCGGGCAACGGATTCCAGTGTCTCAACAGAAGCCGAACGAGAGCACACACGACGGCCGTTAGGAGAGCGATGGACATCCGCCTGCACCGACAGGCGGTGGGGAGAGCCGATAGATGGAGGAAGAGGATGGGAAGGAGGATCGGAGGGGGACGAGGAAGAAGACACAGAAGACACGACAGACCGGGTAGAAGGAAGGGGAACCCCAGACAGAGGACCAGGAGGAGGATCCTTCGGGAGAGAACCCAAAGGGACAGAGGAGGGGGCAGTGGGCGCATCAGGGTCCAAGGCCCGGAAACGGTTGTGAGTCTGAGGAAGGCGGGAAGGACGAGGAGAGGAAGAGCGCAACACGCGAGCATAAGAGATATTAGCATAAGGCGGGAGCCGGCGAACCTGGCGCCTCGCCTCAGGAAAAGATAAACGCTCCCGGTGCTTCAAGTTGAGGACGGCTGCCTCAAGCTTGTAATGGACACACGCACGGGAGAAGGTAGGATGGGCCTCACCGCAGTTGAGGCAACGAGCCTGGGGAGAAGCGCACTCCGACTTAGAGTGACCTTCGCCACCACACAAAGGACAGAGAGAGACAGTCCCGGAGCAGCGGAGGGCACCATGCCCAAACCTCCAGCACTTGTTGCAGAGCCGAGGAGAAGGAATGTACTCCTGGACAGAGCACCTGGCACCAGCAAGAATGACAGAGGGTGGAAGGGTCCTACCATCAAAGGTAATCTTCACAACCCGGAGGGGTTGACGGCGACTACCACGAGGGGGACGAGTAAACGTGTCCACCTGGAGAATAGAATGGCCCTGGGCAGCGAGGATATGTCGAATATCGTCGTGGCAGTCGCGCAGGTCCCGAACACCGGTCGCAACATGGGGCGGGAGCAAAATAGTGCCAACACTGGCATTCAACTGAACGTTCTTCGAGACCCGAACGGGGGTCTCGCCAAGGCAGGATAAGGCAGCCAAGCGGGAAGCAGCATCCTGAGAAGGAGCAGCAACGACACGTGTACCGAGACGAGTGGGGTTGAAAGTAATGGAGGCATCCACGGAATCAATGAGATGTCGATGGAGGGAGAAATCGTCAGGAGGCGCAGAATCAAGAGGGAGGAGATCAAAATATTTGGCCCACGAAGCGGGACCAAACAAGGCTTGATAGGTAGCAGAACTGAAAGGAATCGAGCGAGGGCGGCCGTGACGAGGACGGCGGTGAGAACCCCCAGAGAGAGAGAGGGGTTAAAAGGCGCAGTAGTTACAACTAGAGAAGGAGCCGCGCCAGGGGACGAGGTAGTCACCACTGGGGGCTTGGGGCTCGACCCAACCACAGAGGAGGGAGGGGAGCCAGAGGAAGGAGTCAGAGAGGCCAAAGGAGGAGCAAGGTCGGGGCCCAATGCAGCGGAGGCTACAGAGCCCGGTCTTCCAATACGGACCGACTCGGGGGCTTGGTCGCCCACCCCACGAGCCTGAGAAGGTAAACCAGAAGAAGCCGAAGCAGGGGTAATCATCTTGACGAAAGAAAGAATTCACTCACGAATGTGCCCCCACACCCACCATGGAGCCACAATTAGAGGCAGGACACCCAACAAGAAGCTATCGCCGATCTTGTCGGGGCCTCCTAGGGGTGCGTCGCGAGTATACGCCCCACAAACGCCACCTTAAGAAACCGACAGTCCGTCGAGATCGGGTTCAGTGACGAAAGGGGGATTGACAATAAAAGGTTCCCCTCGCTCTCGACGTCGGGTACGACAGTTCTACGGGTGCAAGAGTATGCCTCCTCAAGCACCCGGGCGTCAAAATAGAAGAAGTCCAAGGGAAGAACCAGAACGAGCAAAAGGTCGGCAGGAAACGGCAAGCAGGAGAAGAGGGGGGAGAAAAACGAAACAGAAAGAAAAGGAAAAGATGCCCAGCAGAATTGGAGAGGACAGCAGCAGGAGCACAAGGCTAGAAAAGGACAGAGGACTGTCCCAAGGAGCATCACACTCCGGCAGCCGTCCACTAAGCCCCCACACGGCGACAACGAGCTGAGCGGGGAGGGGGAGTTAAACGAAAAGCACCAGAGCTAAGGCACATCCCAGTATGGTGCAAAGGATCAAGACAGCGAAGAGTAGAAGGAGAAGCAGAAGAGTATGCAGGGCAACCATAATCGAGCTTAGACAGGAAGAGAGAGGAATGCAAATAGAGTAGCATGCGCCTATCTGCTCCCCAAGAAGTATGGGACAAAACCTTAAGCAGGTTCAGGGCCTTAGAGCATTCAACACGGAGGTAAGAGACATGGGGCGACCAAGACAAACGAGTGTCAAAGAATAACCCCAAAAGCTTCGCTGAATCTTTGTACTCAAGGGGATGACCATAAAGTGACAAAGCGGGACAAAGAATGACCCGCTTCCTAGTAAAAGTCATGGCACAAGTCTTAGTACTAGAGAACTTGAAGCCATGATTGGTGGCCCAAGATGACACAGCATCAATCGCTAGTTGAAGCCGCCGTTGAAGGAGAGGCGAATCATCACCCCGACAGCAAAGAGTAAGATCGTCAACAAAAAGAGCAGAGAAGATGCCAGAAGGGAGGAAAGACGACCATTGAGGGCAACCAGAAAAAAGAGTAGTACTCAGAACACTACCTTGGGGCACACCTTCATACTGCCGAAAAGAGGCAGAGAAAGTGGCACCAAGCCTGATTCGAAAGGTACGACAAGAGAGAAAGCTTTGAAGGAAGAGAGGGAGATTACCACGAAGGCCAAAAGAACGAAGTTGGGACAGAATATGGTAACTCCAAGTCGAGTCATAAGCCTTTTCCAGGTCAAAAAGGACAGCAACAACGGAGGTCTTCGCAGCAAAAGCAGTACGAATATAGACCTCCAAGTTCACCAGGACATCAGTCGTGCTGCGGCACTTGAGAAAACCAAATTGAGAAGGAGAGAGGTGGCAATGGTGTTCCAAGAACCGCATCAGACGGACATTTACCATACGCTCAAAGAGCTTGCAAACACAACTTGTGAGAGCAATAGGGCGGAAGTCCTTAGGGGACGTACCGAGAGACCCTGGTTTCCAAATAGGGAGTACAATGGCATCGAGTCAGTCCTCAGGGACGGACGACGACTCCCAGACCTGGTTATACAGACTCGGTAAATACTGAGACGTGCACGGAGGGAGATGGCAAAGCATCTCATAATGAACGTCATCCGAGCCCGCCGGCGTAGATCCGCAGAGGGCCAGGGCAGACTGAAGTTCAAAAAGAGAGAAAGGATCGTTATAGGGAAGGTGGAGATGAGTGCGGAAATCTAAAGGATAAGATTCAAGAACAGGCTTACGAAGAAGGAAGGATTAAGGAAAATGAGAGCCAGAGCTAACCGAAGAAAAGTGGGAACCCAGTTCGGTCGCGCCTGCACTGGATCCGCCACAAAAGTACCACAGAGGTGGAGAACCGGCGAGACATCCGGAACGAACTTGCCTGCAATCTTGCGGATCTTCTTTCAGATCTGCGGCAGAGGAGTATCGGACGTAATGGTAGAAACATAAGATTTCCAACTCTCACGTTTAGCTGTATGTTTGGTCCTACTGGCCACCGCACTTGCCTTCCGAAACAGAATAAAAGAATCAGCCGTCTGCGGTGTTTCTTCCAGGCTGCACGCTTACAGCGGACAGCCCTAGCACAGTCCGCTTTCCACCAGGGAACGCACTTCCATGTGCCCCAGGAGGAAGAGTGAGGAATAGAATGGAGGGCAGCGTTGAAGACAGTGTCATAAAAAGGAGGGTGCGAGGAAGAGGCAAAGAGGAGAGGTCAGAGAGAGAGTAGCACGGAGGGTGAATAGGCACCAGTCAGCCTTGGCAAACTGCCACCTAAGGAAGGAGAGGGGAGGGTGGAAAGAGAAATAGGAAACGAGGATGGGGAAATGATCACTGTTATGGAGGTCATCAAGAACCTGCCACGTGAAATCTAAGTAAAGGGACGACGAGCAGAGAGAAAGATCAAGACTGGAAAGGGTGCGAGTTAGAGAGTCCACATGAGTGGGCTCACCAGAATTCAGAAGAGATAGAGAAGAAGCGAGGACAAACGGTTCGAGAAGACGGCCTCGGGTATTTATCAGAACATCACCCCAGAGGGAATGTCGACAGTTGAAATCACCCAAAAGGAGCACCGGCTCTGGCAAGGAGTCCAGGAGGTGCTTAACATCAGGAAGGGAAAGCGGGACATTTGGGGGGGAGATAAATGGAACAGACTGTATACCATTTACCCTCAAAAACATGGGCAGCAGAACAATGGATAGGGGACGGAAGAAGTAGGGGGACGAAGGGAATATCAGATTGAATTAAGAGAGTAGTAGAGTTACGGGCGCCAGCAAGAGCTGTGGTGGGGGGGGGGGGGGGAGAGAAAGAAAGGAATAACCAGGAAAGTGACCAGGACGAGCACCAAGCATGGGTTCCTGGAGACATGAAAACTGTGCAATTAGAAGTTGGAGTTCATGGAAGTTGGCATAAAATCCACGAATATTCCACTGAAGAATAGACATTACCAAAAAGAAAGGACACTAACAGAGAACAAGAAAGAAATAAAGGTATAGACGAACACAGTTTATTAAAGAATCTTAGGATCAGTAGCAGGGTCGGCAAAATCAGGGTTAGGGGGCATGGGTAAACTTAGTAAGGATAGAGGGAAGATCGAGAGCAAGAGGACAGACCAGCAGCAGACTGACGGGGTCCGGAGGGGGAGGAGGCAACTGAGAGGGGCAGGCAAGGACAGCAGGAGGAGGAGGGGGGGGGGGTGGGCAGAAGGCAGGGAGTGCGCCTCAGCAAGGGCAGCAACCGAGAGGGAATCGGGGGCGAAAGAAACCTCCATATCTGAGACAGGGGTTTCGACTACTGAAATGGGAGGGGATGTAGTGACAGAGTCAGAGGGAGGGGGTGAGGAAGACAGCGAAGCCTTCTTACCCGCTGGAGAGGAAGAAGGAGAGGAGCCAGGCTTACGTTTCTGACTCGAAGAGACAGGCATTCCAGAAACAACGTACCGGGCGACAGACTCAATGGTCTCGGCAGAAGAGGAGCGGGAGCGAATAACACAAAGATTGCTGGAAGTAAGTAAGTAATTATCAAAAGAAGGCACCAAACCAGGAAGGCTATGTAGCACCATCAAATACGCAAAATAATCAGAGGGCGCTAAATATCACCAAGGATGCCAATACGAGAACAAAAACGCATAAGGCGAACGATATCAAAAGTATCCGAGTCACCAAGAATTCTACCATGGGACAGGTGACCGCGAGGGGCGGTCGGAAAGCAAGACACACGCTCGTCCTGGAAGTCAGGACATTCAAGAAGGACATGCACGACTGTAAGAGGGACAATGCAACTAGGACAATAAGGAGCAGGGCGGCGCTCCATCAAGTGACCATGGGTTAAGCGAGCATGGCCAATACGCAACCTCGCTAGAGCTGTTTCCCACCGCCGGTTACGGTGGAAGGAGGACGGCCACGAGGAAACACAACATTTAAGAGTACGCAGCTTGTTACCAGTAACAGACAACCAAGAAGCCTGCCAACGGGTAAGGACTGAGGAATGGATAACCGGGTAAAAGTCGGAATGCCTTTACGAGAGATGGGACAAGAGCGGACAGCTTCCTTAGCGGCAGCATCCGCACGCTCATTTAAAGACACGCCAATATGGCTGGGAACCCAACAAAACTCAACCGACTTAAATTTACTGTGAACGAGAAACAGCCAATGCTGGATCTCGACAACTACTGGATGAACTGGATTAAAGCACCCGAGAGCCATGAGGGCACTACGAGAGTCAACAACAACCACAAAGGAAGACTGACAACGAGAAAGCAGGAGACGAAGAGCATAGAGAATAGCATAAAGTTCCGCTGTAAAGATGCTAGTCTCCGGAGGCAAGCGACACATATAAGTGCGATCAGGAAAAACAACAGAGTAGCCAACACCGTCCGCTGACTTAGACCCATCGGTGAAGACAGAAACGGAGCGGGAGTGAGAAGAAAAGTAAGTAAGTAAGTAAGTAATTATCAAAAGAAGGCACCAAACCGGGAAGGCTATGTAGCACCATCAAATACGCAAAATAATCAGAGGGCGCTAAATATCACCAAGGATGCCAATACGAGAATAAAAACGCATAAGGCGAACGATATCAAAAGTATCCGAGTCACCAAGAATTCTATCGAGGGACAGGTGACCGCGAGGGGCGGTCGGAAAGCAAGACACACGCTCGTCCTGGAAGTCGGGACATTCAAGAAGGACATGCACGACCGTAAGAGGGACAATGCAACTAGGACAATAAGGAGCAGGGCGGCGCTCCATCAAGTGACCATGGGTTAAGCGAGTATGGCCAATACGCAACCTCGCTAGAGCTGTTTCCCACCGCCGGTTACGGTGGAAGGAGGACGGCCACGAGGAAACACAACATTTAAGAGTACGTAGCTTGTTACCAGTAACAGACAACCAAGAAGCCTGCCAACGGGTAAGGACTGAGGAATGGATAACCGGGTAAAAGTCGGAATACGGAATGCCTTTACGAGAGATGGGACAAGAGCGGACAGCTTCCTTAGCGGCAGCATCCGCACGCTCATTTAAAGACACGCCAATATGGCTGGGAACCCAACAAAACTCAACCGACTTAAATTTACTGTGAACGAGAAACAGCCAATGCTGGATCTCGACAACTACCGGATGAACTGGATTAAAGCACCCGAGAGCCATGAGGGCACTACGAGAGTCAACAACAACCACAAAGGAAGACTGACAACGAGAAAGCAGGAGACGAAGAGCATAGAGAATAGCATAAAGTTCCGCTGTAAAGGTGCTAGTCTCCGGAGGCAAGCGACACATATAAGTGCGATCAGGAAAAACAACAGAGTAGCCAACACCGTCCGCTGACTTAGACCCATCGGTGAAGACAGAAACGGAGCGGGAGTGAGAAGAAAAGTGCTCGAGGAAAAGACGTTTTAGAACCGTAGGAGGGGTAAAAGCTTTAGTGATACGGGTCAAGGAAGTACAAAACCGCGGAAGAGGGACTCTCCACGGGGGCAAAGAAGGAACAACACGAGGAGAAACATTAGAAATACGAACGGAAAGAGAATCCTGGAGGCGAGATAACCGGACAGAAAGAGGGAGGTGGTGAAGAGGAACAGGAACCGCAGGAGGGGTAAAAGTTAAAGCACGACAGAGGCGAGAATAAGGATGTTGTAAGGACCGCGCAAGATAGCGAAGACAGTAGCGATCACGGCGGTCCTGGAGAGACAGGAAGCCAGTGTCAACATACAAGCTAAGGACGGGAGTCGAACGAAAGGCACCAGAACTGAGGCGCAACCCAGTATGGTGCAAAGCATCAAGACGGCGAAGAGTAGAAGGAGAAGCAGACGAGTAAGCAGGGCAACCATAATCGAGCTTAGACAGGACGAGAGAGGAATGTAAAGCAAGGAGAGTGCGCCTATCTGCCCCCCAAGAAGTATGGGACAAGACCCGAAGGAGGGTAAGGGCCTTAGAGCACTCAACACGGAGGTAAGAGATATGGGGAGACCAAGACAAACGAGTGTCAAGGAATAACCCCAAAAGCTTCGCGGAATCTTTGTATTCAAGGGGATGACCATAAAGTGACAAAGAGGGACGAAGAACAACCCGTTTCCGCGTAAAAGTCATGGCACAAGTCTTAGAAGTAGAGAACTTGAAGCCATGACCTGTGGCCCAAGACGACACGGCATCAATTGCAAGTTGAAGCCGGCGTTGAAGGAGAGGCGAATCATCACCCTGACAACAAAGGGTAAGATCATCGACATAGAGAGCGGAGAAGACACCAGAAGGAAGAGAGGATAGAAGACCATTGAGGGCAACCAGAAAAAGAGTAGTGCTCAGAACACTACCCTGGGGCACACCTTCGTATTGCTGAAAAGAGGGAGAGAGAGCGGTACCAAGGCGCACCCGAAAGGAACGACGAGAGAGGAAGCTGCGGAGAAAGAGAGGGAGATGACCACGAAGGCCAAAAGAATGAAGTTGAGATAGGATATGATAACGCCAAGTGGTGTCGTAAGCCTTTTCTAGGTCAAAAAGGACGGCAACAACGGAGGTCTTCGCAGCAAAAGCAGTACGAATATAGACCTCCAAGTTCACCAGGACATCTGTCGTGCTGCGGAAATGCGGAAACCAAATTGAGAAGGGGAGAGGAGGTGATGGTGTTCCAGGAACCACATCAGACGAACGTTAACCATACGTTCAAAGAGTTTGCAGACACAACTTGTGAGAGCAATAGGGCGAAAGTCCTTAGGGGAAGTACCCAGAGACCCCGGTTTGCGAACAGGGAGGACAACGGCATCGAGCCAGTCCTCAGGGACTGACGACGACTCCCAGATCCGATTATACAGACTCAGTAAATACTGAGACGTGCTCGGAGGGAGATGGCGAAGCATCTCATAATGAATACCATCGGAGCCCGCCGCCGTAGAACCGCAGAGGGCCAGGGCAGAACGAAGTTCAGAGAGAGAGAAGGGATCATTATAGGGAAGCTGAAGATGAGTGCAGAAATCTAAAGGACGAGACTCAAGGACAGGTTTACGAAGAAGGAAAGATTGGGGAAGATGAAGACCAGAGCTAACAGAAGAAAAGTGGGAACCCAGTTCGGAAGCGACCTGCAACGGGTCCGCCACAAGAGTATCATGGAGGTGAAGGACCGGTGAAACATCGGGAACGAACTTACCCGCTATCTTGCGGATACGCTTCCAGATCTGGGCCAGAGGGGTTTCGGACGTAATTGTCGAGACATAAGATGCCCAACATTCACGTTTAGCCGTACGGATGGCCCTACGGGCCACCGCACTCGCTTTCCGAAAGAAAAGAAAAGAATCGGTCGTCTGCCTACGGCGGTGCTTCTTCCAGGCTGCATGCTTACAGCGGACAGCCCGAGCACAGTCCGCATTCCACCAGGGAACGCACTTCCGCGGACCCCGAGAGGAAGAGCGAGGAATAGAGCGGAGGGCAGCGTCGAAGACAGTGTCACGAAAAAGGAGGAGAGTGCGAGAGAGGGGCAGAAGGGAGAGGTCAGAGAGAGTAGCACTGAGGGAAAATAGGGTCCAGTCCGCCTTAGCAAACTGCCACCTAGGGAAAGAGAGGGAAGGGCGAAAAGAGAAAAAGGAAACAAGGATGGGGAAATGATCACTTCCATGGAGGTCATCAAGAACCTGCCACGTGAAATCTAAGTAAAGAGAAGAAGAGCAGAGAGAAAGATCAAGACAAGAAAGGGTGCGAGTTCGAGAGTCCAAAGGAGTGGGCTCACCAGAATTCAGAAGAGACAGGGAAGAAGAGAGGAGAAACGGCTCAAGGAGGCGACCCCGGGTATTCGTCAGAACGTCACCCCAAAGAGAATGACGACAATTGAAGTCACCCAGCAGGAGCACAGGCTCCGGCAAGGAGTCTAGGAGGTGTTTCAAATCAGGAAGAGAGAGCGGGACACTCGGGGGGAGATAAATGGAACAAACTGTGTACCATTTCCCCACAAAGATACGAGCAGCAGAACAATGGAGAGGCGAAGGAAAGAGTAAAGGAACAAAGGGAACATCAGCCTGAATCAAGAGAGCAGAAGAATTAGAAGCCCCAGCAATGGCTGGGGGGGGGGGGGAGAGAAAGGAATAGCCACGAAAACGACCAGGACGAGCACCAAGCATTGGCTCCTGGAGACAGACACAAAGGGGCGAAAACCGCGAAACCAGAAGTTGGAGTTCGAGGAAATTGGTGTAATAACCTCGAACGTTCCATTGAAGAATGGACAACGACGAGAAGAGAAAGGACAAAAACAGATAACAAGGAAGAAACAAAGGCGAAAGACCAACAGGGCACGTTAAAGAATATCAGGGTCGGGATCAGGGTCAGCAAAGTCAGGGTTAGGGGGCATGGGTAAACTGAGCAAAGACGGAGGGAAGGAAACGGGAGAACAGATCAGAGGTGGGCGGGCAGGGTCCGGAGGAGGAGGAGACAACGGAGAGGAGCAGTCAAGGACAGCAGCAGGAAGAGGGGGAGTAGAAAGAGAGGAGTGCACCCCAGCAAGAGCAGCAACCGAAAGGGAAGCAGGGGCCAAAGAAACCTCCATAGCAGGAACAGGGGGCGCAAGCACTGAAACGGGAGGGGAAGGAGCAACAGAGCCAGAAGGAGGAGCTGAGGAAGAAAGCGAAGCCTTCTTACCCGCCGGGGAAGAGGAAGGAGAGGAGCCAGGCTTACGCTTCTGACTTAAAGAGACCGGTGTCCCAGCAACTACGTACCGGGCAACGGATTCCAGTGTCTCAACAGAAGCCGAACGAGAGCACACACGACGGCCGTTAGGAGAGCGATGGACATCCGCCTGCACCGACAGGCGGTGGGGAGAGCCGATAGATGGAGGAAGAGGATGGGAAGGAGGATCGGAGGGGGACGAGGAAGAAGACACAGAAGACACGACAGACCGGGTAGAAGGAAGGGGAACCCCAGACAGAGGACCAGGAGGAGGATCCTTCGGGAGAGAACCCAAAGGGACAGAGGAGGGGGCAGTGGGCGCATCAGGGTCCAAGGCCCGGAAACGGTTGTGAGTCTGAGGAAGGCGGGAAGGACGAGGAGAGGAAGAGCGCAACACGCGAGCATAAGAGATATTAGCATAAGGCGGGAGCCGGCGAACCTGGCGCCTCGCCTCAGGAAAAGATAAACGCTCCCGGTGCTTCAAGTTGAGGACGGCTGCCTCAAGCTTGTAATGGACACACGCACGGGAGAAGGTAGGATGGGCCTCACCGCAGTTGAGGCAACGAGCCTGGGGAGAAGCGCACTCCGACTTAGAGTGACCTTCGCCACCACACAAAGGACAGAGAGAGACAGTCCCGGAGCAGCGGAGGGCACCATGCCCAAACCTCCAGCACTTGTTGCAGAGCCGAGGAGAAGGAATGTACTCCTGGACAGAGCACCTGGCACCAGCAAGAATGACAGAGGGTGGAAGGGTCCTACCATCAAAGGTAATCTTCACAACCCGGAGGGGTTGACGGCGACTACCACGAGGGGGACGAGTAAACGTGTCCACCTGGAGAATAGAATGGCCCTGGGCAGCGAGGATATGTCGAATATCGTCGTGGCAGTCGCGCAGGTCCCGAACACCGGTCGCAACATGGGGCGGGAGCAAAATAGTGCCAACACTGGCATTCAACTGAACGTTCTTCGAGACCCGAACGGGGGTCTCGCCAAGGCAGGATAAGGCAGCCAAGCGGGAAGCAGCATCCTGAGAAGGAGCAGCAACGACACGTGTACCGAGACGAGTGGGGTTGAAAGTAATGGAGGCATCCACGGAATCAATGAGATGTCGATGGAGGGAGAAATCGTCAGGAGGCGCAGAATCAAGAGGGAGGAGATCAAAATATTTGGCCCACGAAGCGGGACCAAACAAGGCTTGATAGGTAGCAGAACTGAAAGGAATCGAGCGAGGGCGGCCGTGACGAGGACGGCGGTGAGAACCCCCAGAGAGAGAGAGGGGTTAAAAGGCGCAGTAGTTACAACTAGAGAAGGAGCCGCGCCAGGGGACGAGGTAGTCACCACTGGGGGCTTGGGGCTCGACCCAACCACAGAGGAGGGAGGGGAGCCAGAGGAAGGAGTCAGAGAGGCCAAAGGAGGAGCAAGGTCGGGGCCCAATGCAGCGGAGGCTACAGAGCCCGGTCTTCCAATACGGACCGACTCGGGGGCTTGGTCGCCCACCCCACGAGCCTGAGAAGGTAAACCAGAAGAAGCCGAAGCAGGGGTAATCATCTTGACGAAAGAAAGAATTCACTCACGAATGTGCCCCCACACCCACCATGGAGCCACAATTAGAGGCAGGACACCCAACAAGAAGCTATCGCCGATCTTGTCGGGGCCTCCTAGGGGTGCGTCGCGAGTATACGCCCCACAAACGCCACCTTAAGAAACCGACAGTCCGTCGAGATCGGGTTCAGTGACGAAAGGGGGATTGACAATAAAAGGTTCCCCTCGCTCTCGACGTCGGGTACGACAGTTCTACGGGTGCAAGAGTATGCCTCCTCAAGCACCCGGGCGTCAAAATAGAAGAAGTCCAAGGGAAGAACCAGAACGAGCAAAAGGTCGGCAGGAAACGGCAAGCAGGAGAAGAGGGGGGAGAAAAACGAAACAGAAAGAAAAGGAAAAGATGCCCAGCAGAATTGGAGAGGACAGCAGCAGGAGCACAAGGCTAGAAAAGGACAGAGGACTGTCCCAAGGAGCATCACACTCCGGCAGCCGTCCACTAAGCCCCCACACGGCGACAACGAGCTGAGCGGGGAGGGGGAGTTAAACGAAAAGCACCAGAGCTAAGGCACATCCCAGTATGGTGCAAAGGATCAAGACAGCGAAGAGTAGAAGGAGAAGCAGAAGAGTATGCAGGGCAACCATAATCGAGCTTAGACAGGAAGAGAGAGGAATGCAAATAGAGTAGCATGCGCCTATCTGCTCCCCAAGAAGTATGGGACAAAACCTTAAGCAGGTTCAGGGCCTTAGAGCATTCAACACGGAGGTAAGAGACATGGGGCGACCAAGACAAACGAGTGTCAAAGAATAACCCCAAAAGCTTCGCTGAATCTTTGTACTCAAGGGGATGACCATAAAGTGACAAAGCGGGACAAAGAATGACCCGCTTCCTAGTAAAAGTCATGGCACAAGTCTTAGTACTAGAGAACTTGAAGCCATGATTGGTGGCCCAAGATGACACAGCATCAATCGCTAGTTGAAGCCGCCGTTGAAGGAGAGGCGAATCATCACCCCGACAGCAAAGAGTAAGATCGTCAACAAAAAGAGCAGAGAAGATGCCAGAAGGGAGGAAAGACGACCATTGAGGGCAACCAGAAAAAAGAGTAGTACTCAGAACACTACCTTGGGGCACACCTTCATACTGCCGAAAAGAGGCAGAGAAAGTGGCACCAAGCCTGATTCGAAAGGTACGACAAGAGAGAAAGCTTTGAAGGAAGAGAGGGAGATTACCACGAAGGCCAAAAGAACGAAGTTGGGACAGAATATGGTAACTCCAAGTCGAGTCATAAGCCTTTTCCAGGTCAAAAAGGACAGCAACAACGGAGGTCTTCGCAGCAAAAGCAGTACGAATATAGACCTCCAAGTTCACCAGGACATCAGTCGTGCTGCGGCACTTGAGAAAACCAAATTGAGAAGGAGAGAGGTGGCAATGGTGTTCCAAGAACCGCATCAGACGGACATTTACCATACGCTCAAAGAGCTTGCAAACACAACTTGTGAGAGCAATAGGGCGGAAGTCCTTAGGGGACGTACCGAGAGACCCTGGTTTCCAAATAGGGAGTACAATGGCATCGAGTCAGTCCTCAGGGACGGACGACGACTCCCAGACCTGGTTATACAGACTCGGTAAATACTGAGACGTGCACGGAGGGAGATGGCAAAGCATCTCATAATGAACGTCATCCGAGCCCGCCGGCGTAGATCCGCAGAGGGCCAGGGCAGACTGAAGTTCAAAAAGAGAGAAAGGATCGTTATAGGGAAGGTGGAGATGAGTGCGGAAATCTAAAGGATAAGATTCAAGAACAGGCTTACGAAGAAGGAAGGATTAAGGAAAATGAGAGCCAGAGCTAACCGAAGAAAAGTGGGAACCCAGTTCGGTCGCGCCTGCACTGGATCCGCCACAAAAGTACCACAGAGGTGGAGAACCGGCGAGACATCCGGAACGAACTTGCCTGCAATCTTGCGGATCTTCTTTCAGATCTGCGGCAGAGGAGTATCGGACGTAATGGTAGAAACATAAGATTTCCAACTCTCACGTTTAGCTGTATGTTTGGTCCTACTGGCCACCGCACTTGCCTTCCGAAACAGAATAAAAGAATCAGCCGTCTGCGGTGTTTCTTCCAGGCTGCACGCTTACAGCGGACAGCCCTAGCACAGTCCGCTTTCCACCAGGGAACGCACTTCCATGTGCCCCAGGAGGAAGAGTGAGGAATAGAATGGAGGGCAGCGTTGAAGACAGTGTCATAAAAAGGAGGGTGCGAGGAAGAGGCAAAGAGGAGAGGTCAGAGAGAGAGTAGCACGGAGGGTGAATAGGCACCAGTCAGCCTTGGCAAACTGCCACCTAAGGAAGGAGAGGGGAGGGTGGAAAGAGAAATAGGAAACGAGGATGGGGAAATGATCACTGTTATGGAGGTCATCAAGAACCTGCCACGTGAAATCTAAGTAAAGGGACGACGAGCAGAGAGAAAGATCAAGACTGGAAAGGGTGCGAGTTAGAGAGTCCACATGAGTGGGCTCACCAGAATTCAGAAGAGATAGAGAAGAAGCGAGGACAAACGGTTCGAGAAGACGGCCTCGGGTATTTATCAGAACATCACCCCAGAGGGAATGTCGACAGTTGAAATCACCCAAAAGGAGCACCGGCTCTGGCAAGGAGTCCAGGAGGTGCTTAACATCAGGAAGGGAAAGCGGGACATTTGGGGGGAGATAAATGGAACAGACTGTATACCATTTACCCTCAAAAACATGGGCAGCAGAACAATGGATAGGGGACGGAAGAAGTAGGGGGACGAAGGGAATATCAGATTGAATTAAGAGAGTAGTAGAGTTACGGGCGCCAGCAAGAGCTGTGGTGGGGGGGGGGGGGGGAGAGAAAGAAAGGAATAACCAGGAAAGTGACCAGGACGAGCACCAAGCATGGGTTCCTGGAGACATGAAAACTGTGCAATTAGAAGTTGGAGTTCATGGAAGTTGGCATAAAATCCACGAATATTCCACTGAAGAATAGACATTACCAAAAAGAAAGGACACTAACAGAGAACAAGAAAGAAATAAAGGTATAGACGAACACAGTTTATTAAAGAATCTTAGGATCAGTAGCAGGGTCGGCAAAATCAGGGTTAGGGGGCATGGGTAAACTTAGTAAGGATAGAGGGAAGATCGAGAGCAAGAGGACAGACCAGCAGCAGACTGACGGGGTCCGGAGGGGGAGGAGGCAACTGAGAGGGGCAGGCAAGGACAGCAGGAGGAGGAGGGGGGGGGGGTGGGCAGAAGGCAGGGAGTGCGCCTCAGCAAGGGCAGCAACCGAGAGGGAATCGGGGGCGAAAGAAACCTCCATATCTGAGACAGGGGTTTCGACTACTGAAATGGGAGGGGATGTAGTGACAGAGTCAGAGGGAGGGGGTGAGGAAGACAGCGAAGCCTTCTTACCCGCTGGAGAGGAAGAAGGAGAGGAGCCAGGCTTACGTTTCTGACTCGAAGAGACAGGCATTCCAGAAACAACGTACCGGGCGACAGACTCAATGGTCTCGGCAGAAGAGGAGCGGGAGCGAATAACACAAAGATTGCTGGAAGTAAGTAAGTAATTATCAAAAGAAGGCACCAAACCAGGAAGGCTATGTAGCACCATCAAATACGCAAAATAATCAGAGGGCGCTAAATATCACCAAGGATGCCAATACGAGAACAAAAACGCATAAGGCGAACGATATCAAAAGTATCCGAGTCACCAAGAATTCTACCATGGGACAGGTGACCGCGAGGGGCGGTCGGAAAGCAAGACACACGCTCGTCCTGGAAGTCAGGACATTCAAGAAGGACATGCACGACTGTAAGAGGGACAATGCAACTAGGACAATAAGGAGCAGGGCGGCGCTCCATCAAGTGACCATGGGTTAAGCGAGCATGGCCAATACGCAACCTCGCTAGAGCTGTTTCCCACCGCCGGTTACGGTGGAAGGAGGACGGCCACGAGGAAACACAACATTTAAGAGTACGCAGCTTGTTACCAGTAACAGACAACCAAGAAGCCTGCCAACGGGTAAGGACTGAGGAATGGATAACCGGGTAAAAGTCGGAATGCCTTTACGAGAGATGGGACAAGAGCGGACAGCTTCCTTAGCGGCAGCATCCGCACGCTCATTTAAAGACACGCCAATATGGCTGGGAACCCAACAAAACTCAACCGACTTAAATTTACTGTGAACGAGAAACAGCCAATGCTGGATCTCGACAACTACTGGATGAACTGGATTAAAGCACCCGAGAGCCATGAGGGCACTACGAGAGTCAACAACAACCACAAAGGAAGACTGACAACGAGAAAGCAGGAGACGAAGAGCATAGAGAATAGCATAAAGTTCCGCTGTAAAGATGCTAGTCTCCGGAGGCAAGCGACACATATAAGTGCGATCAGGAAAAACAACAGAGTAGCCAACACCGTCCGCTGACTTAGACCCATCGGTGAAGACAGAAACGGAGCGGGAAGTAAGTAAGTAATTATCAAAAGAAGGCACCAAACCGGGAAGGCTATGTAGCACCATCAAATACGCAAAATAATCAGAGGGCGCTAAATATCACCAAGGATGCCAATACGAGAATAAAAACGCATAAGGCGAACGATATCAAAAGTATCCGAGTCACCAAGAATTCTATCGAGGGACAGGTGACCGCGAGGGGCGGTCGGAAAGCAAGACACACGCTCGTCCTGGAAGTCGGGACATTCAAGAAGGACATGCACGACCGTAAGAGGGACAATGCAACTAGGACAATAAGGAGCAGGGCGGCGCTCCATCAAGTGACCATGGGTTAAGCGAGTATGGCCAATACGCAACCTCGCTAGAGCTGTTTCCCACCGCCGGTTACGGTGGAAGGAGGACGGCCACGAGGAAACACAACATTTAAGAGTACGTAGCTTGTTACCAGTAACAGACAACCAAGAAGCCTGCCAACGGGTAAGGACTGAGGAATGGATAACCGGGTAAAAGTCGGAATACGGAATGCCTTTACGAGAGATGGGACAAGAGCGGACAGCTTCCTTAGCGGCAGCATCCGCACGCTCATTTAAAGACACGCCAATATGGCTGGGAACCCAACAAAACTCAACCGACTTAAATTTACTGTGAACGAGAAACAGCCAATGCTGGATCTCGACAACTACCGGATGAACTGGATTAAAGCACCCGAGAGCCATGAGGGCACTACGAGAGTCAACAACAACCACAAAGGAAGACTGACAACGAGAAAGCAGGAGACGAAGAGCATAGAGAATAGCATAAAGTTCCGCTGTAAAGGTGCTAGTCTCCGGAGGCAAGCGACACATATAAGTGCGATCAGGAAAAACAACAGAGTAGCCAACACCGTCCGCTGACTTAGACCCATCGGTGAAGACAGAAACGGAGCGGGAGTGAGAAGAAAAGTGCTCGAGGAAAAGACGTTTTAGAACCGTAGGAGGGGTAAAAGCTTTAGTGATACGGGTCAAGGAAGTACAAAACCGCGGAAGAGGGACTCTCCACGGGGGCAAAGAAGGAACAACACGAGGAGAAACATTAGAAATACGAACGGAAAGAGAATCCTGGAGGCGAGATAACCGGACAGAAAGAGGGAGGTGGTGAAGAGGAACAGGAACCGCAGGAGGGGTAAAAGTTAAAGCACGACAGAGGCGAGAATAAGGATGTTGTAAGGACCGCGCAAGATAGCGAAGACAGTAGCGATCACGGCGGTCCTGGAGAGACAGGAAGCCAGTGTCAACATACAAGCTAAGGACGGGAGTCGAACGAAAGGCACCAGAACTGAGGCGCAACCCAGTATGGTGCAAAGCATCAAGACGGCGAAGAGTAGAAGGAGAAGCAGACGAGTAAGCAGGGCAACCATAATCGAGCTTAGACAGGACGAGAGAGGAATGTAAAGCAAGGAGAGTGCGCCTATCTGCCCCCCAAGAAGTATGGGACAAGACCCGAAGGAGGGTAAGGGCCTTAGAGCACTCAACACGGAGGTAAGAGATATGGGGAGACCAAGACAAACGAGTGTCAAGGAATAACCCCAAAAGCTTCGCGGAATCTTTGTATTCAAGGGGATGACCATAAAGTGACAAAGAGGGACGAAGAACAACCCGTTTCCGCGTAAAAGTCATGGCACAAGTCTTAGAAGTAGAGAACTTGAAGCCATGACCTGTGGCCCAAGACGACACGGCATCAATTGCAAGTTGAAGCCGGCGTTGAAGGAGAGGCGAATCATCACCCTGACAACAAAGGGTAAGATCATCGACATAGAGAGCGGAGAAGACACCAGAAGGAAGAGAGGATAGAAGACCATTGAGGGCAACCAGAAAAAGAGTAGTGCTCAGAACACTACCCTGGGGCACACCTTCGTATTGCTGAAAAGAGGGAGAGAGAGCGGTACCAAGGCGCACCCGAAAGGAACGACGAGAGAGGAAGCTGCGGAGAAAGAGAGGGAGATGACCACGAAGGCCAAAAGAATGAAGTTGAGATAGGATATGATAACGCCAAGTGGTGTCGTAAGCCTTTTCTAGGTCAAAAAGGACGGCAACAACGGAGGTCTTCGCAGCAAAAGCAGTACGAATATAGACCTCCAAGTTCACCAGGACATCTGTCGTGCTGCGGAAATGCGGAAACCAAATTGAGAAGGGGAGAGGAGGTGATGGTGTTCCAGGAACCACATCAGACGAACGTTAACCATACGTTCAAAGAGTTTGCAGACACAACTTGTGAGAGCAATAGGGCGAAAGTCCTTAGGGGAAGTACCCAGAGACCCCGGTTTGCGAACAGGGAGGACAACGGCATCGAGCCAGTCCTCAGGGACTGACGACGACTCCCAGATCCGATTATACAGACTCAGTAAATACTGAGACGTGCTCGGAGGGAGATGGCGAAGCATCTCATAATGAATACCATCGGAGCCCGCCGCCGTAGAACCGCAGAGGGCCAGGGCAGAACGAAGTTCAGAGAGAGAGAAGGGATCATTATAGGGAAGCTGAAGATGAGTGCAGAAATCTAAAGGACGAGACTCAAGGACAGGTTTACGAAGAAGGAAAGATTGGGGAAGATGAAGACCAGAGCTAACAGAAGAAAAGTGGGAACCCAGTTCGGAAGCGACCTGCAACGGGTCCGCCACAAGAGTATCATGGAGGTGAAGGACCGGTGAAACATCGGGAACGAACTTACCCGCTATCTTGCGGATACGCTTCCAGATCTGGGCCAGAGGGGTTTCGGACGTAATTGTCGAGACATAAGATGCCCAACATTCACGTTTAGCCGTACGGATGGCCCTACGGGCCACCGCACTCGCTTTCCGAAAGAAAAGAAAAGAATCGGTCGTCTGCCTACGGCGGTGCTTCTTCCAGGCTGCATGCTTACAGCGGACAGCCCGAGCACAGTCCGCATTCCACCAGGGAACGCACTTCCGCGGACCCCGAGAGGAAGAGCGAGGAATAGAGCGGAGGGCAGCGTCGAAGACAGTGTCACGAAAAAGGAGGAGAGTGCGAGAGAGGGGCAGAAGGGAGAGGTCAGAGAGAGTAGCACTGAGGGAAAATAGGGTCCAGTCCGCCTTAGCAAACTGCCACCTAGGGAAAGAGAGGGAAGGGCGAAAAGAGAAAAAGGAAACAAGGATGGGGAAATGATCACTTCCATGGAGGTCATCAAGAACCTGCCACGTGAAATCTAAGTAAAGAGAAGAAGAGCAGAGAGAAAGATCAAGACAAGAAAGGGTGCGAGTTCGAGAGTCCAAAGGAGTGGGCTCACCAGAATTCAGAAGAGACAGGGAAGAAGAGAGGAGAAACGGCTCAAGGAGGCGACCCCGGGTATTCGTCAGAACGTCACCCCAAAGAGAATGACGACAATTGAAGTCACCCAGCAGGAGCACAGGCTCCGGCAAGGAGTCTAGGAGGTGTTTCAAATCAGGAAGAGAGAGCGGGACACTCGGGGGGAGATAAATGGAACAAACTGTGTACCATTTCCCCACAAAGATACGAGCAGCAGAACAATGGAGAGGCGAAGGAAAGAGTAAAGGAACAAAGGGAACATCAGCCTGAATCAAGAGAGCAGAAGAATTAGAAGCCCCAGCAATGGCTGGGGGGGGGGGGGGGGAGAGAAAGGAATAGCCACGAAAACGACCAGGACGAGCACCAAGCATTGGCTCCTGGAGACAGACACAAAGGGGCGAAAACCGCGAAACCAGAAGTTGGAGTTCGAGGAAATTGGTGTAATAACCTCGAACGTTCCATTGAAGAATGGACAACGACGAGAAGAGAAAGGACAAAAACAGATAACAAGGAAGAAACAAAGGCGAAAGACCAACAGGGCACGTTAAAGAATATCAGGGTCGGGATCAGGGTCAGCAAAGTCAGGGTTAGGGGGCATGGGTAAACTGAGCAAAGACGGAGGGAAGGAAACGGGAGAACAGATCAGAGGTGGGCGGGCAGGGTCCGGAGGAGGAGGAGACAACGGAGAGGAGCAGTCAAGGACAGCAGCAGGAAGAGGGGGAGTAGAAAGAGAGGAGTGCACCCCAGCAAGAGCAGCAACCGAAAGGGAAGCAGGGGCCAAAGAAACCTCCATAGCAGGAACAGGGGGCGCAAGCACTGAAACGGGAGGGGAAGGAGCAACAGAGCCAGAAGGAGGAGCTGAGGAAGAAAGCGAAGCCTTCTTACCCGCCGGGGAAGAGGAAGGAGAGGAGCCAGGCTTACGCTTCTGACTTAAAGAGACCGGTGTCCCAGCAACTACGTACCGGGCAACGGATTCCAGTGTCTCAACAGAAGCCGAACGAGAGCACACACGACGGCCGTTAGGAGAGCGATGGACATCCGCCCTGCACCGACAGGCGGTGGGGAGAGCCGATAGATGGAGGAAGAGGATGGGAAGGAGGATCGGAGGGGGACGAGGAAGAAGACACAGAAGACACGACAGACCGGGTAGAAGGAAGGGGAACCCCAGACAGAGGACCAGGAGGAGGATCCTTCGGGAGAGAACCCAAAGGGACAGAGGAGGGGGCAGTGGGCGCATCAGGGTCCAAGGCCCGGAAACGGTTGTGAGTCTGAGGAAGGCGGGAAGGACGAGGAGAGGAAGAGCGCAACACGCGAGCATAAGAGATATTAGCATAAGGCGGGAGCCGGCGAACCTGGCGCCTCGCCTCAGGAAAAGATAAACGCTCCCGGTGCTTCAAGTTGAGGACGGCTGCCTCAAGCTTGTAATGGACACACGCACGGGAGAAGGTAGGATGGGCCTCACCGCAGTTGAGGCAACGAGCCTGGGGAGAAGCGCACTCCGACTTAGAGTGACCTTCGCCACCACACAAAGGACAGAGAGAGACAGTCCCGGAGCAGCGGAGGGCACCATGCCCAAACCTCCAGCACTTGTTGCAGAGCCGAGGAGAAGGAATGTACTCCTGGACAGAGCACCTGGCACCAGCAAGAATGACAGAGGGTGGAAGGGTCCTACCATCAAAGGTAATCTTCACAACCCGGAGGGGTTGACGGCGACTACCACGAGGGGGACGAGTAAACGTGTCCACCTGGAGAATAGAATGGCCCTGGGCAGCGAGGATATGTCGAATATCGTCGTGGCAGTCGCGCAGGTCCCGAACACCGGTCGCAACATGGGGCGGGAGCAAAATAGTGCCAACACTGGCATTCAACTGAACGTTCTTCGAGACCCGAACGGGGGTCTCGCCAAGGCAGGATAAGGCAGCCAAGCGGGAAGCAGCATCCTGAGAAGGAGCAGCAACGACACGTGTACCGAGACGAGTGGGGTTGAAAGTAATGGAGGCATCCACGGAATCAATGAGATGTCGATGGAGGGAGAAATCGTCAGGAGGCGCAGAATCAAGAGGGAGGAGATCAAAATATTTGGCCCACGAAGCGGGACCAAACAAGGCTTGATAGGTAGCAGAACTGAAAGGAATCGAGCGAGGGCGGCCGTGACGAGGACGGCGGTGAGAACCCCCAGAGAGAGAGAGGGGTTAAAAGGCGCAGTAGTTACAACTAGAGAAGGAGCCGCGCCAGGGGACGAGGTAGTCACCACTGGGGGCTTGGGGCTCGACCCAACCACAGAGGAGGGAGGGGAGCCAGAGGAAGGAGTCAGAGAGGCCAAAGGAGGAGCAAGGTCGGGGCCCAATGCAGCGGAGGCTACAGAGCCCGGTCTTCCAATACGGACCGACTCGGGGGCTTGGTCGCCCACCCCACGAGCCTGAGAAGGTAAACCAGAAGAAGCCGAAGCAGGGGTAATCATCTTGACGAAAGAAAGAATTCACTCACGAATGTGCCCCCACACCCACCATGGAGCCACAATTAGAGGCAGGACACCCAACAAGAAGCTATCGCCGATCTTGTCGGGGCCTCCTAGGGGTGCGTCGCGAGTATACGCCCCACAAACGCCACCTTAAGAAACCGACAGTCCGTCGAGATCGGGTTCAGTGACGAAGTGGGGATTGACAATAAAAGGTTCCCCTCGCTCACGACGTCGGGTACTGCAGTTCTACGGGTGCATGAGTATGCCTCCTCAAGCACCCGGGCGTCAAAATAGAAGAAGTCCAAGGGAAGAGCCAGAACGAGCAAAAGGTCGGTAGGAAACGGCAAGCAGATAGGAGAAGAGGGGGGAGAAAAACGAAACAGAAGGAAAAGGAAAAGATGCCCAGCAGAATTGGAGAGGACGGCAGCAGGAGCACAAGGCTAGAAAAGGACAGAGGACTGTCCCAAGGAGCATCACACTCCGGCAGCCGCCCACTAAGCCCCCACACGGCGACAACGAGCTGAGCGGGGAGGGGGCTGAGAAGGGAAAAAAAGAACAGAATGCAACATAGGTACGAAAGGGAAAAACATTTATTCACAAATGTGCCCCCATACCCACCATGGAGTCACAATTAGAGGCAGGATACCCAACAAGAAGCTATCCCCGATCATGTTGGCCCCCCCCCCCCCCCAAGAGGTGCGTCGTGAGTAAACGCCACACAAACGCCACCTTAAGAACAGTCAGTCTGTCGAGATCGGGTTCAGTGACGAAAGGAGGATTGACAATAAAAGGTTCCTCCTCGCTCGTGACGTTGGGTACTACAGTTCTATGGGTGGCCCTGGGCATCGAGAGTTCCCTCCCCCTCAAGGACCCGGACGTCAAAATAGAAGTCCAAAAGAATAACCAAAACAAGCAAAAGGTCGGCAGGAAACGACAAGCAGATAGAAGAGGAGAGAAAAATGAAACATAAGGAATAGGCATCCAGCAAAATTTATGAGGACAGCAGCAGAAGCATAAGGCTAGAAAAGGAAAGGGGACCGCCCGAAGGAGTCACACTCCGAGAGCCGCCCACCAAGCGCCTCCATAGCAACGAGCTGGACAGGGAGGGGCGGAACCAAACAAGGCTTGGTACACAACAGTACAGGAAGGGATCATGCAAGTGCGGCGTTGAGAACTCCCAGAGAGGTTAAAAGGCGCAGTAGTCACAATGAGAGACAAGAGCCGAGCCAGGGGACGAGGTGGTCACCACTAGGGGCTTGTGGGTCGACCCAACCAAAGGAGGGAGGGAGGGGAGCTGAGGGGGAGTAGTCAGAAGGGTCAAAGGAGGAGCAAGGTCGGGGTTCAATGCAGCGGGGACTACAGAGCCCGGTCTTCCAACACAGTTCGACTCGGGGGCTTGGTCTTCCACCCCATGAGCCTGAGAAGGTATAAGAGGAACAGAATGTAACAGACGAGAGACAAGACGTTCATCCATGAATGTGCCCCCACACCCACCACGGAGCCACAAATAAAGGCAGGACACCCAACAAGAGACATGTTGCTAATCTTGCCGGGGCCCCCAAGAGGTGCGTCGTGAGTATGCGCCCAACAAATGCCACCTTAAGAACCGTCAGTCCATCGAGATTGGGTTCAGTGACTAAAGGAGGATTGACAATAAAAGGGTCCCCTTACTCGAGACGTTGGGTACTACAGTTCTACGGGTGCAAGAGTATGCCTCCTCAAGCACCCGGGCATCAAAACAAAAGGCTAAAAGAATAAAAACAGGCACAAGGTCAGCGGGAAACGACAATTAGAAAGGAGGAGGAGGGGGGAGAAAAACGAAACAAAAGGAAAAGGAAAGTTGTCCAGCACAATTAGTGACGACAGTAGCAGGAGTATAAGGCCACAAAAGGACAGAGGACTGGCCCCTTCGAGCATCACACTCCAGCAGCCACCCACCAAGCCCCCCCTCACGGAAATAATGGGCCGGACATTGAGGGGGCCAGACTTCAGAAGAGACAAGGAAGAGGAGAATGAACTGTTCAAAAAGGCGACCCCGGGTGTTTGTCAGAATATCACCCCAAAGGGTATTTCGACAACTGAACAGCAACAGGTCATAGCATTACTTTAATGCAGGCAGAGTTTGTCTATCTTTTATAGCTATTTTTCCTTACAGTGATACTGTGAATATTAAAATTAAAATCTGTACCACATTCTATAGACCCAAATAATTATGACATCCAGAAGGAAATACTGAAATAAAACACCGATATACTAGCTGGCCGTCTTTAATAGTCTAACATATAAAAACTATTTACTAAGCTTGGGTGGTGAGGGGGGGGGGGGGTAGGGGCATATCAATTAGGCCCAAATATAGTACTAAACAGTATTACAAGTAAAATATTCTATTACAGTATTTAGTTTACCAACTGATAGCAGAAAATTTTGAAATACAGAATTTTGAAGAAAACGATCTTATTTTTACTTTATATTTTGTTTGTTTAACTTTTTGGTGGTGGAGGTGGCGGTACTCCACCAGATGGTGGAGGTGGAGGAACTGGGTTAAATGGAGGTGGTGGAGGTGGGGGGCCTCCTGGTGGTGGTGGTGGTCCACGCATGCCTGGAGGTGGACCCATGCCAGGGGGGCCTGGGGGAGGTCTTAAGGGACCATGAGGACCATGAGGACCATGTGGCCCATGATGTCCTGGTGGGCCAGGAGGAGGTGGCATCATTGGCCGCATGGGAGGCCTAATTGGAGGCGGTGGTGGCATACCAGGGGGTCCAGGCGGAGGTGGCATGCCTGGAGGAGGGGGTCCAGGAGGCATCATAGGTGGGCGTGGAGGCAATCCAGGTGGTGGAGGCATACCTGGAGGTCCTGGGGGACCTGGAGGTCCCGGTGGTCCACCAGGTCCTGATAGTGGCGGAGGAGCTGGAGGAACCATTTTGGCTTTTGGGTCAATTTTGAAAGCAAACTGCAAAAAGAATTGCTTTGTTTCTTTGTTCCATGTTGTCCAGGATTTATCTACTTCTCGACTAGGCACCTTGAAGGCTATTGTTTCATATGGTTCTGCAGCAAACAGAAGGTATTGCCATTTACGATCTGGGGGCTCTACCTTCTGTTCATAAGCCGACATGAAACGATGACGTGGTGCTACATTGTCTGCAATTTCTGGGTAATCAATCTGGAACAATAAGCTCTGCTGACCAGTCTCTGGGTCTCTCTGTTTGGTAACACGGTAGCCAGGTCGACCAATTTTAACAAACTTCTTCATCTCAACACGGGGTTTCTCTGGTGCAGGTTGTGCTGGAGATTCCTTGGCTTCTTTTGCAGCACGTCTAGCCAAATTTGTCTGATGCTTCTTGCCCTGAGTGTGGGCCAAGTAACTTCCCTCATTATTGTGAAGGGTGAGGCATAATTTACATTCATAAGACCCTAAATGATTTTTCATAAAATAAGGATCTTTGTTTAAGTCAATGGTTTCAAGGGCAAGCTGACGCAGCCGCTCTCGCCGGTCTCTGTTGCTCTCCGACCATGATGCCTGCCCACCACCTCCTGTTTTTCCTCCTGCTCGATGTTGGAAGTCCATCTTTTATGTTTCTTGTAACTGGAAATATAAATATGCAAATGAATACAAATATAATAGAACATGCATGAATGCACATGCAATATACAGATGGTACAATAAATGTATTTTATTCAACATACAAAAGGTCAATAATTTACTGTCCTCATTATGTGTACAGATGAAATTGACAAGCAAGATTTAGAAGCAAAATAGATCTTATGCAATTGTAAATTCACTCAACTAAGAGATTATCATTAATAAGGGGTAACCACAATACACAGGTTATCCTGCAGAATTTAAACAACAAGAGTGGCTTTCGCACAATGACACCCTGATACTGCCCGGTTGTTCTGTTTGAACCACCAGACAACACTCTGGCACCATTCGATTCCTCAGTCATCTCTCAGACCTGGAGAGGATTACACACACACATACACAACCTATACTGTTTCTGATATATGTAAATGATCTCCCAGAGGGTATAGAATCGTTTCTCTCAATGTTTGCTGATGATGCAAAAATTATGAGGAGGATTGAAACAGAGGATGATAGTAGGAGGCTACAAGATGACCTAGACAGACAGTGAATGGTCCAACAAATGACTGTTGAAGTTCAACCCGAGTAAATGCAAAGTAATGAAACTAGGCAGTGGAAACAGGAGGCCAGACACAGGATACAGAATAGGAGATGAAGTACTTAATGAAACGGACAGAGAGAAAGATCTAGGAGTTGATATCACACCAAACCTGTCTCCTGAAGCCCACATAAAAAGAATAACATCTGTGGCATATGCAAGGCTGGCTAACATCAGAACAGCGTTCAGGAACCTGTGTAAGGAATCATTCAGAATCTTGTACACCACATATGTAAGACCAATCCTGGAGTATGCAGCCCCAGCATGGAGCCCGCACCTTGTCAAGCACAAGACGAAGCTGGAAAAAGTCCAAAGGTATGCCACTAGACTAGTCCCAGAACTAAGAGGCATGAGTTACGAGGAAAGGCTGCAGGAAATGCACCTTATGACCATGGAGGACAGAAGGTAAGGCAAGATAATTATCAAAAGAAGGCACCAAACCGGGAAGGCTATGTAGCACCATCAAAGTGCGAAATAATCAGAGGGCGCTAAATATCACCAAGAATGCCAATACGAGAACAAAAACGCATAAGGCAAACGATATCAAAAGTATCCGATTCACCTAGAATTCTATCGAGGGACAAGTGACCGCGAGGGACGGTCGGAAAGCAAGACACACGCTCGTCCTGGAAGTCAGGACATTCAACAAGTATATGCACAACTGTAAGAGGGACAACGCAATTAAGTGACCGTGGGTTAAGCGGGTATGACCAACCCGCAGCCGTGCCAAAGCAGTTTCCCACCGCCGGTTACGGTGGTAGGAGGAAGGCCACGGGGACACACTACGTTTGAGAGTACGCAGCTTGTTACCAACCACAGAGGACCAACAACCCTGCCAACGGGCAAGAATGAAAGAATGAATAACAGAATAAAAGTCGGAATAAAGAATACTTTTACGGGAGATGGGACAAGAACGGATAGCTTCCTTAGCGGCAGCATCCGCACGCTCATTGAAAGAAACACCGATATGGCTGGGAACCCAGCAAAACTCTACTGATTTAAATTTACTAGAAATAAGAAACAGCCAAAGTTGAATCTCGACCACCGGATGGACAGGATCAAAGGACCCTAGAGCCATGAGGGCACTACGAGAATCAACTACAACCACAAAGGAGGAATGAGAATGAGAAAGCAAGAGACGAAGAGCATAGAGAATAGCATAAAGTTCTGCCGTAAAGACGCTAGCCTCTGAAGGGAGGCGACATATATAAGTACGGTCAGGAAAAACAACAGAGTAGCCCACACCGTCCGCAGACTTAGACCCATCAGTGAAGATGGAAATAGAGTGGGAGTGCGAAGAAAAGTGCTCAAGGAAGAGGCTTTTCAGAATAGTAGGAGGGGTAAAGGCTTTAGTAATACAAGTCAAGGACATACAAAACTTGGGAAGGGGGACTCTCCACGGAGGAAAGGAAGGAACAATACGAGGAGAAACATTAGAAATATGAACAGAAGGAGAATCCTGTAAGCGAGATAACTGGACAGAAAGTGGGCGACAATGAAGAGGAACAGGAACCACAGGAGGAGGAAAAGTCAATGCACGACAGAGGCGAGAGGATGTTGGAAGGACCGCGCAAGATAGCGAAGACAGTAGCGATCACGGCGGTCCTGAAGAGAGAGAAAGCCAGTGTCAACATACAAACTAAGGGCGGGAGTCGAACGAAAGGCACCAGAGCCGAGACGCAACCCAGTATGGTGCAAAGCATCAAGACGGCGAAGAGTAGAAGGAGAAGCAGAAGAGTATGCAGGGCAACCATAATTGAGTTTAGACAGGACGAGAGAGGAGTGCAAATAGAGGAGCTTGCGCCTATCCACTCCCCAAGAAGTATGGGACAAAACCTTAAGGAGGTTAAGGGCCTTAGAGCATTCAACTCAGAGGTAAGAGATATGGGCTGACCAAGACAAACGAGTGTCAAAGACTAACCCCAAAAGCTTCGCGGAATCCCTGTACACAATGGGATGACCATAAAGCGACAGAGGGACGAAGAACGACATGCTTCCGAGTAAAAGTCATAGCACAAGTCTTAGACGCAGAGAACTTGAAGCCATGATCGGTGGCCCAAGACGACACGGCATCAATCGCAAGTTGAAGCCGCTGTTGAAGGAGAGGGGAATATCACCCCAACAGCAAAGGGTAAGATCATCAACATAGAGAGCAGAGAAGACGCCAGAAGGAAGAGAGGAAAGAAGACCGTTGAGGGCAACTAGAAAAAGAGTAGTGCTCAGAACACTAACCTGGGGTACACCCTCATACGGCTGAAAAAGGGCAGAGAGAGCAGTACCAAGCCGCACACGAAAGGAACGACGAGAGTGGAAGCTCCGGAGGAAGAGAGGGAGGTTCCCACGAAGGCCAAAAGAATGAAATTGAGACAGAATATGATACCGCCAGGTAGTGTCGTAAGCCTTTTCCAGGTCAAAAAGGACGGCAACAACGGAGGTCTTCGCAGCAAAAGCAGTATGAATATAGACCTCCAAGTTCACCAGGACATCTGTTGTGCTGCGACACTTGCGAAAACCAAATTGAGAAGGGAAGAGGTGGCGATAGTGCTCGAAGAACCACATAAAACGAACGTTGACCATATGTTCAAAGAGCTTGCAGACACAACTCGTGAGAGCAATAGGGCGGAAGTCCTTGGGGGATGACCCGAGAGACCCTGGTTTCCGAACAGGGAGGACAACAGCATCGAGCCAGTCTTCAGGGACTGACGACGACTCCCAGACCTGATTGTACAGACCCAGTAAATACTGAGACGTGCACAGAAGGAGATGGCGAAGCATTTCATAATGAATGCCATCGGAGCCCGCTGCCGTAGAACCACAAAGGGCTAGGGCAGATTGAAGTTCAGAGAGAGAGAGAAGGGATCATTATAGGGAAGGTGAAGATAAGTACAGAAATGTAAAGGATGAGATTCAAGGAGAGGCCTACGAAGAAGGAAGGATTGGGGGAGACGAGAACCAGAACTAACAGAGGAGAAATGGGAACCCAGTTCGGTCGCAACCTGCAACGGGTCCGCCACAAGAGTATCATGAAGGCGAAGGACCGGTGAGACATCGGGAACGAACTTTCCCGCAATCTTGCGGATACGTTTCCAGACCAGTGGAAGAGGAGTTTTAGACGTAACGGTGGAGACATAAGACTCCCAGCAAGCACATTTAGCCGCACGGATGGTCCTACGGGCCACCGCACTCGCCTTCCGAAACAAAAGAAAAGACTCAACCGTTTGCTGGCGGCGATGTCTCTTCCAGGCTGCACGCTTACAGCGGACAGCCTGAGCACAGTCCATACTCCACCAGGGAACGCACTTCCTAGTTCCCCGAGAGGAAGAGCGAGGAATAGAGTGGAGGGCAGCGTCAAAGATAGTGTCATGAAAAAGAAGGAGGGCGTGAGGGAGAGGTAAAACGGAGAGGTCGGAAATAGTAGCACGGAGAGTAAAGAGGCGCCAGTCAGCCTCGGCAAACCGCCACCTAGGGAAGGAGAGAGGAGGACGAAAGGAGAAAAAAGTGACAAGGATAGGAAAATGGTCACTGCCATGGAGGTCATCAAGGACTCACCACCCAAAATCTAAGGAGGGATGACGAGCACAGAGAAAGATCGAGACAAGAAAGGGAGCGAGTCCGAGAGTCCAAATGAGTGGGCTCACCAGAATTAAGAAGGGACAGGGAAGAAGAGAGGATGAAAGGTTCAAGGAGGCGACCCCGGGTGTTTGTCAGCACATCACCCCAAAGGACATGACGACAACTGAAATCACCCAGCAGGAGCACAGGCTCTGGCAAGGAGTCTAGGAGGTGTTTAAGATCGGGAAGAGAAAGTGGGACAGTGGGGGGTAGATAAAGAGAACAAACCGTGTGCCATCTACGCACAAAGATACAGGCGGCAGAACAGTGGAGAGGCGAGGAAAAAAGTAAGGGGACAAAGGGAACATCGGAACAAATCAAGAGAGCAGAAGAATTATGGACCCCAGCGACAGCTGGGGGAGGGGAGAGAAAAGAATAGCCACGGAAGCTACCAGGACGAGAACCAAGCATCGGCTCCTGGAGACGGACACAAAGGGGCGAAAACTGTGAAATGAGAAGTTGGAGGTCAAGGAAATTGGCGTAAAATCCACGGATGTTCCATTGAAGAAAAGACATCAGCAAAGAGAGAGGAGAGCAACAGAGGGCAAAGAAGAAACAAAGGTGAAGAAGGAACACAGCACGCTAAAAAAGCACAGAGTCAGGATCAGGGTCAGCGAAGTCAGGGTTAGGGGGCATGGGTAAACCGAGTAAAGAAGGAGGGCAAGAAGCAGGAGGACGGATCAAAGGTGGAAGGGGTGGAGGGGGGGGGGGGGCAGAAAGAGGGGAGCGCACCTCAGCAAGGGCAGTAACCGAGATGGAACCAGGGGCTAAAGAAACCCCCACAGTAGGAACAGGGGGCACCACCACCGAAGCGGGAGGGGAAGGAATGATAGAATCAGAGAGAGGGGGTGAAGAAGAAAGCGAAGCTTTCTTACCGACAGGGAAGGAAGAAGGAGAGGAGCCAGGTTTCCGCTTCTGACTCAAAGATACAGGCGTCCCAGCAGCAACGTACTGGGCAACAGACTCCAGTGTCTCGATAGGAGAAGAAGATCGAGAGCGAGCAACACAACCATCAGGAGAGCGATTGACGTCGGCCCGCACAGTCAGGCGGCGTGGAGAGCCAGGAGACGGAGGAGAAGGACGGGAAGGAGGACTAGAAGGAGAGGAAATAGAAGACACAGGAGACGTGACAGACTGGGTAGAAAGAAGGGGAGCCCTAGACAGAGAACCGGGAGGGGGACCCTTCGGAACAGAACGGAGGGAAACAGGGGAGGTGGTGGTGGTGGGTGTGTCCGGGTCTAAGGCTCGGAAACGGTTGTGAGACTGAGGAAGGCGGGAAGGACGAGGAGAGGAAGAGCGCACCACGCGAGCATAGGAGACACCGGCGAAAGAGGTGAGACGATGAACTTGGCGCCGAGCCTCAGGAAAAGACAAACGGTCTCGGCGCTTCAAGCTGAGGACAGCCGCCTCAAGTTTGTAGCGAATACATGCACGGGAGAAAGCAGGGTGGGCCTCACCGCAATTGAGGCAGCGGGCCTGGGAAGAAGTGCACTCTAACTTAGTGACCCTCGCTTCCACATAGGCGACAGAGGGACAGAACTAGAGCATTTGAGGGTACCATGCCCAAACCTCCAGCACGTACCGCAGAGCCTCGGAGAGGGAATATATTCCTGAACGGAGCATCTGACACCAGCAAGAATGACAGAGGGCGGAAGGGACCTACCATCAAAGGTAACCTTCACAACCCTAAGGGGCAGACGGCGAAGACCATGAGGGGGACGAGTAAATGTATCCACCTGGAGTACAGAATGACCCTGAGCCTCGAGGATATGCTTGATATCCTTGTGGCAGTCCTTGAGATCCCTAACACCGGTCGCAACATGGTGCGGGAGGAGAACAGTGCCAACACTGGCATTCAATCGGGTGTTCTTCGAGACCTGAACAGGGGTCTCGCCAAGGCAGGATAAGGCGGCCAAGCGGGTGGCTGCATCTTGAGAAGGAGCAGCAACGACACGGGTACCAAGACGAGTGGGGTTGAAGGTGATAGAGGCATCCACAGAATCGACAAGATGCCTATGAAGGGAAAAATCATCAGGAAGAGTTGAATCCAAAGGTAGGAGGTCAAAGTATTTAGTCCACGTATCAGGACCAAACAAAGCATGGAACGAAGTAGGATGGGAAGGGAGCATATGAGAGCGGCCATTGCGGGGACGGTGATGAGAACCCTGAGAGAGACGGGTCGAAAGGTGCAGTAGTCACAAAGGATGGAGCCGTGCAAGAGGACGAGACAGTCACCACAGCAGGCTTGGGGATCGACCCAACCACAGAGGAGGGAGGGGAGCAGGGAGGAAGAGTCCGGTCTGGGCCGAAACCGGGTCCCGTAGTGGGGGCTACAGATCTTGGTCTTCCAGGGCGGTCCGACTCAGGGGCCTGGTCGCCCACCCCATGAGCCTGGGTAATAGAAGGCAAGTCGTTATCCATACAGCAAACCAAACAAAAGAGATGGGACCTGGAACCAAGGGATACCACCTACCAGGGTAGCCAGGGAGGCAGAGCGCGGGCCAGTGCAGGAAGGGTGTGTCGTCCCCAGCGGTGCTCCCCCTTTTCAACAGGGGAGTCCTACTACTTCGTTCATTCTCCCACACTGGTGCCAAGACCCCAGTCCCCCTATCGCCCCAGCCTGGACACCCAACCATCCACTCAGGGCGGCCTCTCACAGGCGGCCCCTCCAGCGGGTGGTCCGATGGCTCACAAGGTCCCTACATGGTGCCCTTCATCACGTACACCACCCAAAGAGGGGGCACAGGCAACCCACACCGGTCCCAGGGAGGTGTACGTGAGCCCCTCACCACGGCAAGGAGGCACCACGGAGGGGTGGAGGACAGAAGAATAAGAGGAGACATGATCACAACCTACAAAATCCTCAGGGGAATCGACCAGGTAAACAAGGATAAACTATTCAACACTGGTGGTATGCGAACAAGGGGACACAGGTGGAAACTGAGTACCCACATGAGCCACAGGGACATTAGAAGGAACTTTTTCAGTGTCAGAGTAGTTAACAGATGGAATGCATTAGGCAGTGGTGTGGTGGAGGCTGACTCCATACAGTTTCAAATATAGATATGATAGAGCCCAGTAGGCTCAGGAACCTGTACACCAGTTGATTGACAGTTGAGAGGCGGGACCAAAGAGCCAAAGCTCAACCCACGCAAGCACAAATAGGCGAGTACAAATAGGTGGGTGAGTACACACACACACACACACACATCAGTAGTTTCAAAGAGTGCTGGGAAGACGGAACACCACGAGCGTAGCTCTCATCCTGTAACCCGGCCTCGGGCCGGGCTTGGGGAGTAGAAGAACTCCCAGAACCCCATCAACCAGGTATCAACCAGGTAACTACACTTAGGTAATTACACACACTCACAAACTCGAGCCAAATCAAAAAGCCCACCAAACTGCATTGACGGATCTCTGAACAGAAAAGAGCAGTCTACTGCCTACTTGGGTCTCCTCAGACGATGAAATGTATAATGACCCATGCACACAAAATCCTCATATGGCATACCTGGGTACTGTTGGTGTAAAAGCAATTTGTTGTAATCCACAAGTTAGTAGGAATTATTAGCTAGAGGATCATTACTACAACACTTAACAAATGATGATTGGAAGTACATGTAAGTAGACAGACTACGGATCACATATCTAAGAAAGGTCAATGGATTAAGACCGATGCTGTTTAGCCAAATTACTAATTCCTGGAAAGAGGAATTATTCTTCGTCAGGCTTCTAGGATCAAGGTTACCGCTCTAGGGATAAGGTTAATCGGATTATACCTTCCTTGAGAGGCGGGGTGAAATGTTTGAGGCCATGGCTGACTGGAGTCAGTCTGATTGTGGGAGTTGAACTAGCAAGTCCTTTGGATCCCCGTTTGCGGCAGCAGCGAAGTGTAGCAGACAGCTATGCGAGAACCTGATGTGATCTTAGTGACGAAGTTAAGTCTGCAGTATGTGAGTATTGAATGAAAGACTAACCGGGTGTGGAGCGTTGTAGTAATCATTCCGTATTAGGGACTTGGGCGGAAGTTACGAGTGTGGGTGGTGATCGCGGAGGTCAAGTGGTCTATGGGTATTGGAAGTGTATTGACCTAATAGAGTATGTTAATTAATATAGTATTATTTGTCAGAGTCTATTCTTTGTAATTAAATGACAAAACCTGACGGCCTTTAAATACCTTCCATATGTTCATTCATTGTGTTCCAGTACAAACCTAGTGGTACGCCTCAAGGGTCTGGTGTGTGTAGGAGTATAGGTGGTAGTAACAGTTGCTGAGGCAAGGTGTTATGTGTTGTGTATTCGCTGTGTTCGGAATGAACCGGGGTTCAGCGTCACGACAAATTGCAGACTGCAAACTATCAAACGGTCGCAGCTCCACTGGTATAATTATGATAGCACAATGTTCTGCAGAGCAGGCTTAATCACCTCTAACTATGCTGCTTTAGATTCAGCTACGCTGAACAAAAAGTTCCAAGTAGCACAAGCTATGGCGAGCCTGTAATGGATTTACTTGGCACAGGAGCGGGGCTGTAATTCACTATTTCCGCTGCAGCAGTTGTTTTAGATTCACCTACTCTGAGCAATATTTGAATGCAGAACAGGCTATAGTGAGTCCGTATATTTATGCTGGAAACTGTGGCTTATGTATATATCTTGTATATCTTTCCTTGGAGGAAAGATACACATCAATAGCTTTCCCTCACCAGGGTAGCAGTTGTGAAAAATTCAGATGGTTCATTTATATAATAGTAGAATTCTATTTTACTCAATTCAATAAATGAAATGTCCGTCTAAATGAAGTTTTCATGACTTCTGGGGTTCATTTATTAAATCAATTAACTTTTATATAATGGTAGTTTCTATCACCTCCGCATTCTATTTTACTGAATCCACGTAAGTGAAATGTTTGTATAACTAACTTCCATAACCTCGAGAGAGTATTTCTTCACTGAAGGGTTACGTTGAGTATCAACATTAGGAGTAAAACACTGAGGGGGGTCAGGTTGCTTATTCCAATACAAATCCAACTATGGATAAATAACAAAAACACTGGAAGACCTTGGTGGGTAGCTAAAAGAAGCTCCTTATTGTTCAGGGGCATGGTCCCTGAAGAGCATACGTCTGAAGGTAACTGCAGGCCTATTGGCCCATAAGAGGCAGTTCCTATTTATATACACCCAATCTCATTCATATATACAGGTATGTCTAACCTACGCTCGAAACAATCAAGGGATCTGTTACGAACTTTACCTCCTGTGGAGGTCAGTTTCAAGTATAAAATGTTGGTGGACACAGTGGAGAATGTTTGATAGGAAAATATCTATAGCCGATATCAGAGAGACCGCGAGTTACCAGTAATACTCCGCCCAGCAAAATAGTGCCTTCTCAGCTGGAGATTGTTAGAATAATGTGAACTGGAATAGCCTATGTGAGGGAAAAATGGACTATCAAAAAGCATGCATAGGGAATATGGTAAATGAAGTCAATAAAGGGTTTGATTGCAAATGTAAAGAATAGAGAATTAAGAGGCGATGACGCAAGAGAGGTGGACGCCATCTTGACTTGAGGGGAGGTGGATCGCTGATGACCAGATCCTGCTATCTGAGTGTGTTTCTCCGGCCGTATAGTCAGATAAGCCCTCAGTACTTGTTGTCAGGGTTGCAAGATAGGGCAGAGTTGTTATGCAGACTTTTGGAGATGTTTCATAAGAGTCCAGGTTTCCTAGAGGTGTAAAAGTGTGTGTCACTGGGGTTGATAGGTGTGGTGGCTGTGTGCAAGGTTCCAGGTTTGGGATTGTGAGCCACAGGGTAGCCAGAGCCCACTAGGGGTTATATTAACTGATCTTCTGTTTTAAGGAATAAAATTTCATGTATGTAATAGCGGGTGTCATATATATAAACTTGTATCTTTATACTAGGCTGTTTCTCCTTACCACTTGATTTCCCCTAGGCTCAAGTAAAATTATCTATTCCCCTAGATAACATTTAAAGGTCCACCACCACCAAATTCTTGACTGGCCTCTGTCACACAAACTGACAACCCATGACGGGATCCTACTTCTATTATGTTAATAACACTTTCGCGCTCTCCGCGAAGGTCACTCAGCCAACCGTAAGTGCGCAGAGCGTTTTGCCGCGTAAGCGTAAAAACAAAAATGTGTATACTCTTTTTACTCTCTTGACCTTAGTTCTCGAGCTACGTATTTCATTTTGGTACCAACGTGTTCGCAATAAAATTCTCTAAAAGAACATCAGTAAAAAAAGTCACGAAACGTATAGGGATACCAGCACCAAATAAATAACTACGAAGATGACTCGCCGTGAGCGCCCAACAGCAACAAAATGTTTTTACTCTTGGGATTGTTATCACCTCCACACTTGTTCTACAGCGTTAATTTTGGTATCAATGGACTCGCAATGAAATTCCCAACACGGTGATATGAATATAAGCGTAGAATAATGATGCAGCCCGCCCGCAAGAGTGTGGGAAGTGGTGAAATTGTTACCCGGTATCGGTGACGGGACGTCGCACGGCGCTTTGAAAGTTTATACTTATTTCACTCTCATGACATTAATTTTCTATGTACGTCATTCATTTTTGTGTCAATGTGTTCACAATAGAATGTTCTATGAGCCCATAGGTAAAAAAGATCAACAAAGCGTAAGATAGAATAGCGCCAAATATAAAACAACGCTGGAACATATCAGTGAGCGTCAAATACACACGAAATGTTTTTACTTTTGTTATGTTTGTCAAGTTTATACTTGTTGCACACAGTTATTTTTGGTTGTACATTGATCGGAATAAAATTCCCTAAACATTAGCATTACCAGTATAAACGGCTAAAGTCACCCACCTGCAACCCATTTGGGACATAGTACCATTTGATCGAAGTGGTCCACACCTTTCATGAACTTATTGTACAATGCAGCCTAGTGGTGAGAAAGAGAGCCTCATGGCGCGCAGTTTGAAACAAACCCAAAGTAAATCGGATAAAAATTGAATTTTATACAAATATTTTAAAAGAGGACATAACTTTATGTAAACTATGCGTTAGCATTAGACGAAACAGGACTCACCGGTGAGTCCGGTTAGCGCGAAAGTGTTAAGCAATAATTGGTTCCACAAAACTACAACCCAGTTACCAAATCAGTTTTTACCCAGGACTTTCCTAAAACTAAACTTATCCAACTTATACACATTGTTTCGTGTTCTGTCTTCTTCTTGTATAAGATTTGCTACCTGGAACAAAAAGTCCCAAGTAGCACGGGCTATGGTGAGCCCATAGTGGACTTGTTCTGTCTTGTGTTGATACTTTTAATACCTTATTAATATCCCATTTGTTATGTCCATTCATCCATATGTACACCACTATTATGTCAACCCAAATCTAACTTTTCTAGAGAATGTAATTTAACCCTTAAACCGCGCATGGCGTATACATACACCCGGAGTAACATGTCCTACCGTGCGCATGGCGTATATATACGACACAGGGTGCCAGCATGATTCAAATGGCCCGCGGCTACACGGGGTTCACATCCGCTTCCTCAGGGCTCTTGTAAACAAACACCATGTTTAAAAAATATCGTGGGCAACATTCTCTGGTGTCAGAGCCACAGTACTGTGTGAGCAACCAAGGCTGGTGCACAGAGCATGAGCTAACAGCATTGTTGTTCAGCTTGTGACCACAGCATCGCCTAAAAATGTCAAAATAAATATGTATGCGCTATTATTTAGCGATGTCAGTATTACAGAAGACACCTGGCATAAAAATGACCAGAATTGTGATAATAGCAGGATTGCTGTGATAATTAGCGCTGTGTGGGAGGAGTAATACTGAGGGAGGGAGGAAGAGAGCATCATTTACTGACTGTGTGGCCACCTGTTATTGTCTGCATTCACCATACCAGCTCAGTGGTTCTCTATGGTGAACACAAATGTAGATACTTTTATACAATGCGTGTATTAGTGTAATAACAGCAAAAGGGTTATGTCGTGAAGAGCCATTTGAGTGAAGGTGGCGTCGTCGTCTGCATGACTTGTCTAGCTGTGAAGAGGGTGGCCACTATGTTCTTTGGGACAGTTACGGTGAATACAACATGTAGACACTTATATATAATGTGTGTATATAGTGTAATACCACCACAAACATTGTTGGGGGAGAAATTTTGGTGCCTGAACTAACTACATCAGCTTAGTTGTACAGTTGTGGTAAACAAAACATGTAAATACTTATATATAACATCTGTACATAGTGTAATAACACCAAACAATACTGTTGGGGGGGGGGGGGGGGGGAGGAATTTTAGTGCGCCCGACCTTGAATCAGTGAGGGAGGCAGCTGCCAGCTGACTGAATAGCAACGTCTCTTTAGTGCCTGAACTAACTATATCAGCTTGGTTGTACAGTTGTACTTGCCTAGTTGTGCTTGCAGGGGTTGAGCTTTGGCTCTTTGGTCCCGCCTCTCAACCGTCAATCAACTGGTGTACAGGTTCCCGAGCCTACTGGGCTTTACCTACATTTGAAACTGTGTATGGAGTCAGCCTCCACCACATCACTGCCTAACGCATTCCATCTGTTAACTACTCTGAAAAAGTTCTGTGGTGAACAAAACATGTAGATACCTATATATAACATCTGTATATATTGAATAAAAGCAAAAACAGTATGGTGGGAGGAGGAATATTGGCAAGTGAGGTGTTGAGGGAGGGAGTGGCAGCGAGTGGCTGGCTGCTGTGTGGTGGCCGCCACTCATTGCTTTTTGATGCCTAACACCCACTTAGTGGTTCGTTATGATGAACAAAACGTGTAGATACATATATATATATAACCTGTGTATATAGTGTAATAACAGCAAAACTATGTATGTTTTATGAACATAATTGAATCACGAATATGCACACCATACTTTCGAGTACAGCGATGATTCACCCCTTTTATTATATAAATCTATCACACTACACACTATTGAATAATATTACTGCAAAAAAATAAGAAAAAGCAATTAAAAAATAAGAAAAAGCAATTAGAGACATTGAAATAATTAGGTAATAATATCTTTGTGGCAACTCCCACCTGACAGCTTGGGTGACGCTGACTGCCGATGACAATTGCTCTGTCAATGCCCACGTTTTGCCAGACTTCCTCGGCCTATTGCGGCCAAAATGTGTAGCCTACGATTTTTTTCCCCTGTGCTCATTGAACACAAATTAACATTTTTATCAGACTAAAAATTTGGTTAGAATTTTTTTTCTTGCACAGAGGGGTGTAAATCTCCTCAGGACCCCTTAGCAGCATAAGGGTTAAGGGGGTGTTTCTTCTGGAAAATTAACACTTTCGCCCGGGCATGACGCAGCATTGCGTCATCCACTTTAAATAATCGCCAAAAATCAGGTTTTTATCCGATTTTGTGGGGACTGGTTTTAAAATGCGTGCCGATGTCTTCCCATTTTCTTTGTTGCACCTCGTGGCCTGCAGGCGGCTCGGCACACGCCGTCGGCTCATTGTTTTCGCTCCACTGTCGTGACCGGTGTCGCCTCCCCTTGCATCTCAAACGTGTGAACATTTCGGCTGTTTTCCGTGGCTATATTTCTTACTGCGGCTTTAGAAACTATCTACACTTACTCCACGATGGATAGTGATCATGATCAGGCCCTTCCAGAAAGAAAATTGCGAAAGAAAGGCGTGAAAAGGGCGGGAATTGGGAGTGTAGCTAGAAGGCGTCCGAGTGCTCACTCGCGGCTAACGCGTGGCCCGTCTTCAACTCGTCGCCGGTTGGAGCGTGACCAGTTTTTTTTTTATTTTATATGCTAATGTTCCTCTAGAGAATTCTATTGCGAACCCACTGAGACCAAAATGAAAGACCTAGGACAAAAATTGAGGTGACCAGAGCGAAAATAGTGAAAACATTTTATCGCGTTTGCGCTCTCCTGGGTAACTCGTTCGCACTTTCTCTGTTTGCTGCGGGTAATTAGCCGGGCTTTTGGAGTTTATATGCATTTAGTGCCGTAGAGAATTCTATTGCGAACACAATGATACCAAATTTAATCTCGTAGGACGAGAATTAAGGTGACAAAGTTGAAGAGAGTTTACACTTTTCAGAATTTACGCGCACTCCCGTGAAACCCTGGGACCCAAATCGCACAGTTGAGGGGTGGCGCACAGGATACGCCAAAGTGTTAAGTTGTTCAATGTCAACCAATATTTTTTGACTAGTTGTATATGAAAAGGGCTGCAATTGTTCCAAGTTTCAGTACTGTAGCCTAAATAGTAAGGGAGATTTTTTTTTTTTTTTTCAAACGAATTTTACACATTTTCAAGTGTATATTTACAACCACACCTTTCAGATATAATCATTCTATGACACTTTTCTGACAAATTAGCATATAATAAAGGATCTATAGAAGGGGATTTTCCAAAACGTCTTTAGTTTTCCTAATACAAATAGTCAAAGTTCTCCCTAAAAATTATGCAAAATATATCATATTTATTGCTATTTATAAAATCAATAAATGAACTCTGGAAAAAACGCTTCCAACAGATTTTAGAGACAAACTTTACATATAAGGTGTAAGTCATGTAAATTGAATAAAAAATAAAAGATATTTGAATTTTTATGTTACTTGAAAATAAATAAGTAAAAAATAAAGTCTAAGGTGTTGCCATCTGTGACTTGAGGTTGACAACCAAGTTCCTCCAAAATTGGCACCCTTACAGATAGGCTTACGTGCAGTCAGGTGTATAAGTTTCATGCATCGCCCTATAAACAAAAGAGAGAAAATTAATATAAAAAAAATATTGCCCTTTTTTTTAACTAAATTTATTTTAATAAAACTAATTATATTTTGTTTTTAATTAATTAATATATGCTATTGTGATAGCTGAGAGTCAGACATGATTTCAGTTGACACTTTTGTTTGATAAACATTTTTGATCATTTTGGAAAATTTGACAATTCAATATTTTTTTCCTCCCTTCCTATTTATGCTACAATGCTGAGACTTGGACCAGATGAAACCTTTTCATATACAACTTGTTAAAATAGTTTGATTGAAATCAAACGAGTTTTCATTTATTGCATATTTTGGGCAAATTTGGAAATAATGCCCCCTTAAGCTTTGTTAATCTTTCTTCATGTGACAGGTTTATAATTTGGGGGATGAACTTGTCCTACACTGGACATGTTCTAGTGAATTTATATCCATTGTATAACATGGCTACAAAAACTAAACTGCATAATCTAAATGGGGCCTAACAAGAGCAAGATATAACTAGAATAACACCAGGCATTTTATTCCTAACACTTTGATAAATAAATCCCAGTGTCTTATTTACCTTATTATTAACATTTATGCACTGATTTTTTTTGGTTTTAAATTCTTATTAAATAATATCCAGGACTTTCTGACTGTCCTGTGCAAGACAGCTTGGTAGAATATTTAGCACCTAGTGCCTTTTGATGTTATTTACTTGCACACATTCCTAATACTTGCTGTGATGGGTGACCAAGCCAAAGTCATCTCACTGTTAACATTATCGCGCACCGGGCAGGCGCGCGGTCAACTTAGGGGTCATGCACTGAGCATGCGGGTAAGCGCGCGGTGACACCTAAATGTGTATACTCGTTTCAGCTTTCTCGCCTTAATTCTCGTGCTACGTCGCTCGTTTTGGTATCATTGTGTTCGCAATTAAATTCCCTACAGATGTGTATGAATATAATGTACAAAAGCCTGGAGTGCCTCCCCACAGAAAAGCCTAAAGTTACCCGTGAACGAGCACCAATCTGAACACTGCAACCTAATGTGTATACTCGTTCAATTTGATAACATCAAATTTCATGTTACGTCTTTCATTTTGGTGTCAAATTGTTCACAATAAAAAGGCGCGTATTTTAAAACTAGTCCCATAATAATAGAGCAATAACTGGAATTTTAACAAATATTTTAAATCTGGACGCTCATCACCACAAAATTATTTATATCTTTCCAGTGTTCTGACAAATTTTTGTGTTACATCTTTCATTTTGGTATCAAATTGTTCGCGACGTAAAGGCGCATATTTTAAAACTAGTCCCAAGATAATAGGACAATAAATAAAATTTTAATAAATATTTTAATATTTTGACCAAAAGCCTATTTATAATCTTTCAAGTGTTCGGACATCAAGTTCCATGTTACATCTTTCATTTTGGTATCAAATTGTGTGCAATCTAAAGGGGCTTATTTTGATACTATCCCAAGGTCGATTGGATAAAAAATGAATTTTATACAAATATTTTTTGTAGTGGACGCAAGTCCGGTCCAAAGTTACCGATAGCGTTCAAGTACAGTACACTAGTTGATTGCATTAAGTGAAGTTGACAATGGCACTGGAAAGACAGGAAAGTCCATCCAGATGGTGAAGCAGCCTTCGGTCAAAGAAGGTAGTATTGTCACTGGAGGTGTCACTCCTGGGTATAGAATCTAAAGGGACAAGGACAAATTGGCCCAGAGAGCTCTAGGGAAGATGGAAATTTGGAGTTTAACCTTCAGCTCCAGCATTAACACTTTCGCACCCCGCGGCCACCACCCGTCACTCATTTTTCTCCCGATTCTGAGCGAGTGACTATAGCTTGTGTCATGAATTAAAATACAGGGGTACCTCAGTTTAAGAGTTTAATTCGTTCCTGGAGTTGGCTCGTATTCCGAAGCTAATTTCCCCATAAGAAATAATGGGAAATGAATTAATCTGTTCCTGACTACCCCAAAAACCCCACATCAAACTAAATTTTTATACCTAATTCATCTAAATAAGCCTACAAAACTATGTTCAAGTTATTACTTACCCTTGCTAAGGACTGCTGTTGGTGTATGGAAGATGTGAGGAGGAGGGAGGAGGAGAGGTGTTACTGTTTGGAAGGGGGAGTCTCCTTCCATTATCACATCAGGCAGTGAGGACTTCACTGGTATGCACACTCTGGCACATTTTGCCTGCATACCACAAGGACTTGTTTGTTTTACCAAGAATCTGTCTAAAGACACTTGTTTTTCCCTACATTTTAACACTTGTCTGTATTAAGACATCACATTGTCATTTAAAAGGTCAATGCAACGGCCTGCTACAGCTTTATCTGGGTGAGTTTTTTCAACAAAACTCTGCAGTTCCCATACTTCACACATTTTCTTAATCAAGAAGGGACATCCTCTACTGCCTCTACTCTCAGCTATTTTCTTAGGTCGAACCTTACCAATGGCTTTCTTGAGACCCATGGCGAGATATATAATGACAACTTTTATGCTCAAATGGCCAAAAAAAAACGACAAAAAACTGTAAATCCTTGTGAAGAATTCAGGTGGGATAGTCACTGGGCGCTAGACACTGGCAAACTGAGGCGCGATCGCCGTGCCACCATGCGCTAGTTAGCCTGTACATGTATCAACAAACTCGTGTTCCGAGGTAACCCTCGCCTTCCGAGACATATTTTCCAAGGAAATCCTGCTCGTATTCCGAAAAACTCGCATACAGGGACACTCGTGTTCCGAGGTACCACTGTATTTGTAAAAAATTCAATGTTTATCCGATCAACTTCTGGGTGGTTTCAAAATAAGCGCCATTAGATTGTGCACAATTTTATATCAAAATGAAAGACATGAAAATTAATGTCAGAACACTAGAAAGATATTAATAATTTTGTGGTGATGAGCGTCAAAAAGTGTCCAAAAGTTAAAATATGTTAAAATTCCATTTATTGTTTTATTATTATGGGACTAGTTTTAAAATACGTGTCTATTTTGCCAACAATTTGATATCAAAATGAAACAACATGAAACAAGTAACACGATAATTGATGTTATCAAACTGAACGAGTATATACGTTACTCTGCAGGTGTGCCAATTGGTGCTCGTTCACGGGTAACTTGGCCGACTTTAGGCTTTTGCTGTGGGGAGTCACACCAGGCTTTTAGACCTTATATGCATATACCCCAGTAGAGAATTCTATTGCGAACACAACAATACCAAAACGAACGACGTAGCATGGGAAATAAGGCGTGAAAACTGAAACGAGTATACACATTTTACTGATTTTGCACGCTTGCAGGTAACTTTGTTGTCTATTAAAGAATTCTGATAAAGAAAGAGATCTAGGAGTGGTTCTAGATAGAAAACTATCACCTGAGGACCACATAACGAACATTGTGCGAGGAGCCTATGCCACGCTTTCTAACTTCAGAACTACTTTTAAATATATGGATGGCGAAATACTAAAGAAATTGTTCACGACTTTTTTAGGCCAAAGCTAGAATATGCAGCGGTTGTGTGGTGCCCATATCTCAAGAAGCACATCAACAAACTGGAAAAGGTGCAGACATGTTACTAAGTGGCTCCCAGAACTGAAGGGCAAGAGCTACGAGGAGAGGTTAGAGGCATTAAATATGCCAAAACTAGAAGACAGACGGAAGAGATGATATGATCACCACATACAAAATATTAACAAGAATTGATAAAATTAATAGGGAAGATTTCCAAAGACCTGGAACTTCAAGAACAAGAGGTCATAGATTTAAACTAACTAGACACAGATGCCGAAGAAATATAAGAAAATTCACTTTCGCAAACAGAGCGGTAGACGGTTGGAACAAGTTAGGCGAGGTGGTGGTGGAGGTGAAGACCGTCAGTAGTTTCAAAGCGTTATATGACAGAGTGCTGGGTAGACAGGACACCATAAGCATAGATCTCATCCTGTGTGTCTGTCTGTGTGTAGGGGGGGGGGGGAGGGGTAGTAGTTAGTAACAGTTGATTGACAATTGAGAGGCGAGCCGAAAGAGCAGAGCTCGACCCCCAAAAGCACAACTAGGTGACTACAGTATTTGACTCCATGTAAAATCATGCAGGGACAGGTGCCTACCCTCCTCTTGGAAGGTAGGCTCCTTCCTTTTATTGATGACTCACTTCAAGCCACAGTACTTTATGCAGATTGCAAACCGTTGCTATGCTCCTTTCCTCCTCCTGTCCCTATACTGTATATATACATCATCAGCTGCAGTTCCTGATTGCCATCTTTCATGTCAGTGTACACCCCTCACACTCTGGAATCAGAAGGAATATGATGGATGTAGTGGCATGCTTGTCCTATGCTTCAGGCCCACATTGAGATTATTTTTTTGTAACGCCAATAAACCAGATACTCCAGATACTCCATCTGGCTTCTGTGGTGTTGTGGTTAATGGAACACCTATCCCATCAGCATCAAACTAATGTCAGATGCTGCTCAGATTGATGAAGAAAAGGACCTTTGAGTCAGAATCCATCATTATCTGAAAGTGGCACAACATTAAATGGGAGCAGCAGTAAAAAAAAAAAACAGTGATGAATGCAATGAAATGCCATTTTCTGGCAGAGCCTCAGATGATCCCTGAAGCTATCCGAACTGCTGTGTGCTATATTGGTTTCGGGTCATCAGTCCCAGGAGTTCTTATGTCTACCATGAACCACGAGTCAGGCCTGGTCCCCTCAGAGGCACAGGGAGCAATGGCCTATAAGCACTATACATTTAAAATATGTCTTAATTGCCACGAACCAGGGAAGGACCCAGAAAGGTAGGCGAGACTTATCGGGCTACTTGCAGCCCGACATGAGTCACAGCCTGGTTGACCAGGTATTTTTTGGAGTTGCTTGTGAAGTTCACTTGAACACCGAGAGATCGGCCAGTTATGCCCCTTATGTGTAGTAGAAGCGTAAAGTTTACTGGAGCATGAATAGTGGAAGCTCAACATTGTAAACCGAATTACATGCCCTGAAAGAGGCCATAAATTATACAAATGAGAATAATTTACATGATGTCATCATTCATACTGACTAAATCTTCACTCCAGGCATTATTACCCAGCCAGCACAGAGATAATATACAACTCATCACAGAAATCCCAAATATAGAAAAACAACACAATCTAGGGCTGTCAATCACCCTAAATTGGATACCAAATCACATTGGCATAGATGGTAATGAAAAGACAGACTCACTAGCAACAACTGCCCCTTCTCTACCCATTGTATAGGTTAAAAATATATACAAGTTTTTCCACAGATTAAGGACCAAAGCAAGAAAATACTCCCAACTATCACAAGTTGCCACAGAGCCAAAGTAGCATTAGGAAGATCCACTGTAATGTGGTATGAACAAACCACTGGGTATTACTTTTTCAAGCCTGGCAAAAAGCTAGGCACGCATATTGGAGTAGCCATACACAGGCTTTGTTACAAGTGCAGCTGGGAGATAATAAACTCAACAGTTAGTGTCATATCTGTGGAACAGATGCTGAGGTGCCACAATTGCATTACTTACTGAAATGTGAAGCAACTGAAGCCCTGCACATCAAACTCAACATTCATCCAACGACAGCAGCGGCATTAGATGCAAATTCCACAACGACTACAATGACTAGAAAAGCTGTCGAATTGGATACACTTGTTAACATTCTGCATCTACATCTGCCACCAAGATAATGTTATTAAAACAAGACAAAGAAGTGGGCTAAAACAAAAGTGAAAAAGAAACAGGAAAAGGAGGAAACCCCACTTACATTTAAAACTTCAATCCAAATATCACAGTAACAAGGTAATCGCAAATAACCGAACTCAATTATGGGCTCACTATAGCCTGTGCTACATGGACATTTCGTTCCGAGTAGTTAAATCAAACAATAACAAACCTCGTTTCCTACAGTCCCGCTCCTGTGCCAGGTAAGTCCACTACGGGGTAATCATAGCCCGCGCTACTTTGGAACTTTTTGTTCCAAGTAGCTGAATCCAAAAACAACAACAAACAACCTCATTTCCATCACAATCTACTTTATAATGGTCCAGGACAAGACAGATTGAAACATCTCGTCTTCTGGCGTGTGGTTTAGTCTTCATTAACACGTTAATAATCTTGTTTGACTATCTGTTCAGTTGAGACAATTGAGCGAGTGCCAGTAGACTCCATAAGGTGCCAAAAGTCGAGCCACTCTTTATACAAACCTGTAACCTAATCTAACACAAATTTGTGTTATCTGTATTGTGTGAAAGATGCACGATTTCATAGTTTCAACTTGGGGAACATTTTTGGATATTATTACAGGGGGGTGAAAGCTGCATCTGGGAACAGGCCAGTAATTACCGAAGACGGCGCCAGGCGAGGAAGATTATGTCGCCCACGTCTGGGTTCAGGTGATACCAGAACTTGAAGTAAACCAGATTTGTCTTCCTACTAGAGGTGATTGATTGATGAAGACTAAGTCACCCAAAAGGTGGCAAGGGAATGAATAGCCAGTAAGTGGGGCGGAATGAATAGCCAGTAAGTGGGGCCCTTTGGAGCCATTACCAGTATCAAGAGCTGATACTGGAGATCTGTGGAGGTGCGACTGCACCCTACAGAGAGGTCGTCACCTCTTGGGTGCTAGAGGTGATGGACGTACTACTTTGGTGTCACCTTCACTCGAGACACCTCACCCTGCCCTATAAGCCAGCCCTTATGGGGGTCGGGGCGGGGGGATAACACAGTGATCAATGCGTAATGAAACAAACTGATGCCGGCTGAGAAGCTCCCCGACTACATCACATGCTTGTTAGGGAGGTAAGGTAACAGCAGCATAGCTCTCAGTGTGGAAGGCGGTGTTCATACAAGACAATTACTGGATATGGAAGAACTTACTGGAGTTAATGAGAGGTTAGTGGTACTACTGCTGGTGGAGTCTTGTGAATGTTGGTATGACGAGGAGCGCTCTGACTAAGCTGTCCCGTGTCTTGGCCGTCCGTGGCGTCAGTGGTGGCGAGTACCTCCGTGGCGTGGTGAGTGTCTCCGTAGCGTGGTGGTGGTGAGTGTCTCCGTAGCGTGGTGGTGGTGAGTGTCTCCGTAGCGTGGTGGTGGTGAGTGTCTCCGTAGCGTGGTGGTGGTGAGTGTCTCCGTAGCGTGGTGGTGGTGAGTGTCTCCGTAGCGTGGTGGTGGTGAGTGTCTCCGTAGCGTGGTGGTGGTGAGTGTCTCCGTAGCGTGGTGGTGGTGAGTGTCTCCGTAGCGTGGTGGTGGTGAGTGTCTCCGTAGCGTGGTGGTGGTGAGTGTCTCCGTAGCGTGGTGGTGGTGAGTGTCTCCGTAGCGTGGTGGTGGTGAGTGTCTCCGTAGCGTGGTGGTGGTGAGTGTCTCCGTAGCGTGGTGGTGGTGAGTGCCTCCGTCAAGTTACGCCAACACTCACCCTCGCGGCGCGCCTCCGCCTCTATCAACGTTTTCACTTCATTTCATACTTAATGCAATATTTTTATTTTTATTTAGTGCCAAAGAAAATATACATCTATTAATTTTTTTAACAAATTTAATAATTAAAAACTGATAATGTATATGGTAAATGATATTGTGCATGAAAAAACAGGAAATAATACTAGACAATGAATGTGTTGTGTTGATGTTGTGGAGCTCCGCCGTCGCTGTCTCTTGTTGCCTCCTGCACTCCTGCCTGTGTCCGGTGAGTCTCCCACTACTCCTTTACCACCTCCCATGCTCCTTACCAGTCTTAGAACACACCTTAACATAAATTATGTGAATAAGCAGGAGGTGCAGGGCGGGGGCAGGCCATAGAAGCTGTCAGTTGCAAGGCTGCCCTTAGCGTTGACACCACAGATGCCACCGCCTCTCAATAACATGCTTTATGCTCTCACCACCTCAGTATGTTGATAGTGTGTTGTTGTGTCTCTACATAACGGTGCTCTCACCACCTCAGTATGTTGATAGTGTGTTGTTGTGTCTCTACATAACGGTGCTCTCACCACCTCAGTATGTTAATTAATTGTGTGTTGTCATGTGTCTGCATAAGTACTCTTATTCAAACCCCAGTTGGAAACAGACCTAACTATACACAACAGTTGATCAGCGAAGTTGCAGAATTTGTAGTGAGAGTGATGGACACCGCCTTGACCACTATCTATGTGAATGTGAACACCTGAGAGAAATCAGAAATATGTGTGGAATAATAAACCCCACATTGTCTGAGTTAGGGAGAATTCTTTAAAGATTTCTCACAATATATAGGTTGTGTGGGGTCTATGTTCTCCTATTCCACTTTCCATAACATGGCATTTATTAACATTAAATTCCATTTTCCAAGTGGTGCTTCATATACATATTTTGTCCAGGTCATCTTGAAGGGCATGACAATCATCTAAGTTTCTTATCCTTCTTATTATCTTAGCATCATCAGCAAACATGTTCATATAATTCTGTGTACCAACTGGTAGATCATTTATGTAGACAATATACATCACCAGTGCAAGAACTGAACCCTGTAGTACTCCACTTGTGACATTTCTCCAGTGCGATACATTGCCTCTGACTATTGCTCTCATTTTTCTATCGGTCAGAAAATTTTTCATCCATGTTAGAAGCTTACCTGTCACCCCTCCAATATTTTCTAGTTTCCAGAACAACCTGTTATGTGGAACTCTGTCGAAAGCCTTTTTTAGGTCCAGATAGATGCAATCAACCCAACCATCTCTTTTCTATAAAATCTCTGTGGCTCGATCATCGAAACTGAGTAAATTCGATACACAGGATCTTCCAGATCGAAAACCATACTGTCTCTCTGATATTACAGTATATCATTTCTTTCCAGGTGTTCTACCCATTTAGTTTTGATTAGTTTTTCCAATACTTTCACTATTACACTTGTCAATGATACAGGTCTATAATTGAGGGAGTCTTCCCTGATGCCACTTTTATAGATTGGAACTGTATTAGCCTGTTTCCTCACGTCTGCTACGATTCCTGTACACAGGGATGCCTGAAAGATCAGGTGAAGTGGAATGCTGAGCTCGGATGCACATTCTCTCAGAACCCATGGTGAAACTCCATCTGGACCAACTGCTTTGTTCTTACTTAGCTCCTTTAGCATATTTTCCACTTCATCTCTAGACACCTCTATACGCTCTTATGTTGTTCTCTGGAATTCTTATTGTCTGGTTCTCTGAAGATCTCAATTTGTACAAACATGCTTTGGAACTTTTTGTTTAATGTTTCACACATTTCCTTTTCATTTTCTGTGTATGTCCCCCATTTTCAACCTCTGAATATTATCCTTTACCTGCAGCTTACTTTAATGAATTTATAGAAAAGGCCTGAATCTAATTTACATTTGTCTGCTCTCAAAGTTTCTCCCTGCCTCTCTCCTTACTGACATGTAGTTGTTTCTTGCATCTTTGTATTGCTGGTATGTTTGGGGGTTTGGCTTCTTCCTATAACGATTCCATGCTTGTGTCTTTTGATCTCTGGCCCTCTCGCAATTTCTGTTGAACCAACCCTATTTCCTAGGTCTGCATGTCTGTTTTGATATGAATGTTTGTATGACTTCATCATATATTGTGCAAAATTTGGCATACATATCATATACTTCCTTGCCTAGCAACAAGTCTGTCCAATTATACCCAAGACAAAAATTTCTAAGTTCCCCATAGCGTCCTCACTTGAAATCGAGTTTAATAACTGTTTCACTGTCCCTATTCTGTACTAGATTGTATCGCATAGCGTATTTAATGTCCAAGAGGACATGATCACTCTTTCCCAAGGGAGGAAGGTACTGGATGTCAAATACCTCTTCTTTCCTGGTGATCCAGTACTGAGGGAACATCTCCTTCCCTCATTCTTGTGGCCTGCTTGACGTGTTGATAAATGAATGTCTGCAAGATGAGGTTTACAAATCTGCCTGTCCAAATGTCCTCTGTTCTTGCCTTGTAGGCGCCCAGTCTATTGCCTTTAAGTTAAAGTCCCTCAGTACCAACAATTGGGATTTATCTTTGTCAGCGCTTGCCATAATCTCTCTCATGACTATTATGAGGCCCTCTCGTTTGTCATCCAGTTCTTCCTTTGTCCATGTGTTGCTTCCTGGTGGGCTGTAGGCATTTAAAATTAGCTTACCATCTTGAATCCAGAGCTGCAAATGCCATTATCTCAATATATCGAGGGTTTTCAAACATTAATTCTCTTGCCTTCAGGTGTTCTTTCACCAGCACAGCTACTCCTTCCCCCCCCCCCCCCTTCCTAGTTTTCCTGTCACGTTTCCAAACTGAGTAGCCCCTTAGGAATATGACCTCATTTAAAATATTTTCTTCAAGTTTCGTCTCTGTTAATTCGACAATATCTGGGACTTTGAGCTTGATTATATCTTTCAACTCCAATATTTTCGATCTCACTCCATCTATGTTGGTGTATACTATTTTCAGAAACATGTTCCCCTTCCCTTTGTTCTTTACACCTTTAATGATTTTGTTGCTTTGTCTTTATGTACCATTTCACAAGCTTTCCAGTCCCTGACACTTTGTAGAAAAAAGAATTTTTCTTCTTCATTTCTATTCCCATTTAGGCGTTTCACTTTAATGAGGTTCATTTTCAACTTTTCTCTGTCCTCCTTTGAGAGGTCTTGTCTTATTGACCAGAGTTTGCCATCTTTGTCACATTGCAATTTTTTGGCATTCCAAAGCACTTCTGTCATATACTTCACTCCATTAAACGTCACTCGTAAGGGGCGGTTCTTGTCTTTCTCATATTTTCCCATTCTCCTAAAATTGCTGACATGCTCCTTTGATTTTATTCCTTCTCCTAATCCAACTATTTTTTCTATGATTTTCATCTCTTCTGCTGCTTGGTGCACCTTAGATGAAATTTCCTTCTCTACACATCCAAAAACTATTATGGACTTAATTCTATCTGCAGTGTGTGTGCGTAATTACCTAAGTGTAATTACCTAAGTGTAGTTACAGGATGAGAGCTACGCTCGTGGTGTCCCGTCTTCCCAGCACTCTGTCATATAACGCTTTGAAACTACTGACGGTCTTGGCCTCCACCACCTTCTCACTTAACTTGTTCCAACCGTCTACCACTCTATTTGCGAAGGTGAATTTTCTTATATTTCTTCAGCATCTGTGTTTAGCTAGTTTAAATCTATGACCTCTTGTTCTTGAAGTGCCAGGTCTCAGGAAATCTTCCTTGTCGATTTTATCAATTCCTGTTACTATTTTGTATGTAGTGATCATATCACCTCTTTTTCTTCTGTCTTCTAGTTTTGGCATGTTTAATGCTTCTAACCTCTCCTCGTAGCTCTTACCCTTCAGTTCTGGGAGCCACTTAGTAGCATGTCTTTGCACCTTTTCCAGTTTGTTGATGTGCTTCTTAAGATATGGGCATCACACAACAGCTGCATATTCTAGCTTTGGCCTAACAAAAGTCATGAACAATTTCTTTAGTATATCGTCATCCATGTATTTAAATGCAATTCTGAAGTTAGAAAGCATAGCATAGGCTCCTTGCACAATATTCTTTGTGGTCCTCAGGTGATAGTTTTCTATCTAGAACCACCCCTATATCTCTTTCTTTATCAGAATTCTTTAAAGATTTCTCACATAATATATAGGTTGTGTGGGGTCTATGTTCTCCTATTCCACATTCCATAACATGACATTTATTAACATTAAATTCCATTTGCCAAGTGGTGCTCCATCTTCTTATTTTGTCCAGGTCTTCTTGAAGGGCATGACAATCATCTAAATTCCTTATCCTTCCTATTATCTTAGCATCATCAGCAAACATGTTCATATAATTCTGTATACCAACTGGTAGATCATTTATGTACACAATAAACATCACTGGTGCAAGAACTGAACCCTGTGGTACTCCACTTGTGACATTTCTCTATTCCGATACATTGCCTCTGATTACTGCCCTCATTTTTCTATCAGAAAATTTTTCATCCATGTTAGAAGCTTACCTGTCACCCCTCCAATATTTTCCAGTTTCCAGAACAACCTCTTATGTGGAACTCTGTGAAAAGCCTTTTTTTAGGTCCAGATAGATGCAGTCAACCCAATCATCTCTTTCCTGTAAAATCTCTAGTGGCTCGATCATAGAAACTGAGTAAATTCATTTCACAGGATCTTACAGATCGAAAACCATACTGTCTGTCTGATATTATATCGTTTTTCTGCAGGTGTTCTACCTGTTTAATTTTAATTATTTTTTCCAACATTTTAACTATTACACTTGTCAATGATACAGGTCTATAATTGAGGGGGTCTTCCCTGCTGCCACTTTTGTAGATTGGAACTATGTTAGCCTGTTTCCACACGTCTGCTACGATTCCTGTACACAGGGATGCCTGAAAGATCAGGTGAAGTGGAATGCTGAGCTCAGGTGCACATTCTCTCAGAACCCATGGTGAAACTCCATCTGGACCAACTGCTTTGTTCTTACTTAGCTCCTTGAGCATTTTTTCCACTTCGTCTCTAGACACCTCTATGTGCTCTATGTTGTTCTCTGGAATTCTTATTGTATCTGGTTCCCTAAAGATTTCATTTTGTACAAACACACTTTGGAACTTTTCGTTTAGTGTTTCACACATTTCCTTTTCATCTTCCGTGAATCTATTTCCCATTTTCAACCTCTGAATATTATCCTTTACCTGCAATTTGTTGTTTATGAATTTTTAGAATAGACCTGGTTCTGTTTTACATTTGTCTGCAATCCCTTTTTCAAAATTTCTTTCTGCCTCTCTCCTCACTGCCGTGTAGTTGTTTCTCGCATCTTTGTATTGCTGGTATGTTTGGGGGTTCGGCCTCTTCCTGTATTGATTCCATTTTTGTGTCTTTTGGTCTCTAGCCCTCTCGCAATTTCTATTGAACCAATCCAGTTTCCTAGTTCTGCATCTCTGTTCTGGTATAAATTTTTTGTGCCTTTATCATATATTTCACAAAACTTGACATCCATCTCATTCACTTCCTTGCCTAGCATCAAGTCTGTCCAATTATACTCACTAAAAAAATTTCTAAGGTCACCATAATGTCCTCTCCTGAAGTCTGGTTTTTCAACTGCTTCAAACTCCTTATTTTCTTCCAGCTTATAATGCATTGCATACTTTATTCCCAAAAAGACATGGTCACTTTTACCCAAGGGAGGAAGGTACTGAATGTCAAATATCTCTTCCTCCTTCCTGGTAAATATCAAATCTAGCATGGAGGGAACGTCCCCTTCCCTCATCCTCGTAGCTTGTTTAACATGTTGATGCAAGAATGTTTCCAGGATGAGGTCTACAAATTTACAGGTCCAAAAATCTTCTGTTTTAGCTTCATATGCTTCCCAGTCAATGGATTTCAAGTTGAAGTCACCGACTATCAACAGTCGTGATCTATCGGTATCCGCTCTCGCTATAATCTCTCTCATTATTGTTATAAGACCTTCACGTTTACTATCTAGCTCCTCCTTTGACCATGTGCTGCTTGGCGGTGGACTATATGCATTTATTATCATTAGTTTATCATCCTCATGGCAGATCTCTAGTGCTATTATGTCAACTTCTTGTGGATTGGCAGTCATTATTTCCCTCACCTTTAGGTGTTCTTTTACCAGCACAGCAACGCCACCGCCTTTCCTAATTTTTCTGTCCCGTCTCCAAATTGAGTAGCCCCTTGGGAATATGACCTCATTTAAAATTACATCTTCAAGTTTTGTCTCCGTGAGTGCAACAATGTCTGGTGTCTGCAGCTGTATTACATCACTTAACTCCAGTATCTTCGATCTCACTCCATCTATGTTGGTGTATGCAATCTTCAGGAACTTGTTCCCCCTCTCCTTATTCTTCACTCCTTGATTTTGTTGGTTTGCCTTTATGTACCACTTTACTGGCCTGCCTACCCCTATCACTTTGTAGAAAAAAGAATTTATTTCTTCTTCATTCCTGCTCTCATTTAAATGTTTTGCCTCGGCGAGGTTCAGTTTCAGCTTCTCTCTATCTTCTTTTGAAAGATCTCGTCTTAATGACCACCCTTTCCCATCCTCATCATTTTGCAATTTTCTAGCATTCCTCAGTACTTCTTCCATCTGTTTGGCACCGTTTAGGGTGATCCTCAAAGGTCGATCTTTCCCTTTTACGTACCTGCCTATTCTCCTGTAGTCGCACACATTCTCTATGGTTGTAAGACCTTCTACGAGGCCAACAATTTTATCTACTACTTTAGCTTCTTCTACAGCTCTTTCTGACCAAGATGTTATCGCCTTTTCTTTGCAGCCAAAAATGATCAGGGACTTACTCCGATCAACTGTGTTTTGCACCAACTTCGGGTTAGATGCCAATTCTTTCCTCACTTCTAGCCTAATGTTTGTTTTGTCTTGGTTGCTGCAGTGTTTGACTTCCTTTACTGCTTCTTCTATTTTTTCCTTCTCCTTGGCCACTTGTGCATAAGTGAGTTGCATATCTTTCTTGCACTGTTCTATTCCCTGTGTAACTTCCTCCATCTGTGCTGACAAAAGCTGTTTCTCCTGTTGAATTTCCTTGCCTAACCTATTGTAGTCATTTATGTTTAAATTTTCTTTAACTTCTTCCAAAGCTATTTTTAAGAGTTTATTTTCTTCTTCCATGGCTTTGCAATTTGTTTCCAATTGATTCTTATCCTTGCACAAGTCTTTCACTAAACCCTCAAGACATAAAACTTTGCTATTCAAATGGTCATTACTTTCTTTCAATTTACTAATTATTTCTATATGAGAGTTCACTATAGTATCTAAATTTACCAACTTGTTATGTAGACTGCTAATATCAATGCTTTCTTCATTGAATCCCTCAAAATCAAGCTCTGTTTTGTTTTTCCTCTGCCGGTGGCCATCTTGAATGTTCTTCTCTGCACTGTAAACACTAGGGCAACTTTTTCTCATCCGATTTTTCACTTCCCTTAGCACTTTCCTGTTATCTCACCTATTTTTCAAGAGCACTATACCTTTATGTTCTCTGGGACACCACTCACTATCATCAACCTGTACTACAATACTTAGGATTGTTGAAATATGCTGGAGCTCCTCTGCTGCAAGTGTTGACCCTAGGGGTGTCACCTTTTGAAGTGTATGTCTACATAAGTGCTCTCACCACCTCAGTATGTTGATAGTGTGTTGTTGTGTGTCTACATAAGTGTTCAGTGAGCTTGCATGAAAGTGCTGTTGTGTGGTGCCTGGTCATCCTGTTTTTTTCACACCTGTAATCTTCAGGTTACCTGTGGGGAAAATGTCCTAGCAGGAATATATTCACTTATTTAATGATATATTAATTACTGTCTCCAATCGATCATCCGGACTATATGGGAAGGACCCCCAGCTGGATTATCACGTGTTCCAGATAATGGTACTCTTTCACCTACGAGTCTAAAACTAACCATTTCCAACTATTTTCATACTACAAACAACATAATTTGAATTGCCTTGCCACATATAATTATTAAATATTCAACTAGAAACCTCAACTTACCTTGTTGTTGTTCGTTGTCTTGATTTATGCCACACATCTTGAAGTTAAAAATTCTTGACAATTTACGTAACTTATACTAACACAATTCTAAAATTAACACTTAAAATTACTGTACAGTTAATTAGGCAAAGTTAGTTTTCGCTGTTTGGGAGCCGGTCGGCCGAGCGGACAGCACGCTGGACTTGTGATCCTGTGGTCCTGGGTTCGATCCCAGGCGCCGGCGAGAAGCAATGGGAAGAGTTTCTTTCACCCTATGCCCCTGTTACCTAGCAGTAAAATAGGTACCTGGGTGTTAGTCAGCTGTCACTGGCTGCTTCCTGGGGGGTGGAGGCCTGGTCGAGGACCGGGCCGCGGGGACACTAAAAAAAAGCCCCGAAATCATCTCAAGATAACTGTCAGCAGCGAAAGCCTCACTGGTTGAAGGCATTTGGCTTGCCTGTGATGCCTCACTTGTTGAAGGCGCTTGGGTTGCATGTGCCGCCTCGCTTGTTGAAGGCGCTTGGTTTGATTTTTGTAGCATATAAGAATCAAGTGTTGCTTGCCTTCTGTGTTCACTGGCCAGTTGTATGATCAGCTCTTTTGTTCGCCTAAGGTACGGATACATGTTTCCAACTTCTGGATGAGTACAATTGGATGAAAAATTTATTAATCTGGCAATATAGGTCATGAGTACACTGTATTTTGTGGTCATTGGTGTTGGTTCTTCACTTTCTTCTTCATCCTCCATCTCTACGTCGACCTCACCAGTAACAGACTGGAGAATCTCGTTTTCACTCATCACACCATATCCTGGGTTATTGGCATCTTTTTTAGGCCAATCAATCACATCCTGTCTTTCTAATTTTTCGCTGGCATTTTTAAACATTCCATGGATTTCATCTGTAAATCCTTCAAAATCCATTTCTGCATCCTCCTCATTTCTGACCGTAGACATGAGTGTTTTCCAGGAGTTTTTCAAAGTCGATTCCTTTAATTCACTCCACACCTTGGCCTAGTTATAGATTGCTTCCTTGATTGTATAGTTCTTCAAATTCTGAACAATTTTTTTTGCCCTATTATCCACACCGAGTTCAATATCTTCCGGAAGAGGCAAAACCACCAAAACTTCGTTTAGCATCTTTTTGGTGTACAACCTCTTCGTGGCACGGATAACTCCCTGATCCATAGGCTGAATGAGAGGTTGTGTTAGGAGGAAGTGCCATACACGTTATCTTGCCATCGTGTGAGGTTAACGTGTCAATTTTGGGGTGGGCAGGTGCATTATCAAACAGGAGCAAAGCCCGAACTTCGCTTGGCCTTACTTTGAGTTTCTTAACTTGATAGGCACGAATTTCCCTGCAGAACACGTCATGAAACCAGGAAAGAAAGATCTCCTGTGTAAACCATGCATTTTGTGAGTTATTATATTTGACTGGCAGTCTGTCCAAGCAATGTTGCAAGGCTCTTGGTTTCTGAGATTTGCCAACAATTGCACACGTGATTCTGTCTGTGCCGTCGGTATTCGCACACATCATGGCCGAGAGCCTGTTCTTGTTGACCTTACGGCCTGGCACACAACCCTCACTCCTCATTGCTAGAGTTTTTTCTGGTAAACTCCTCCAATACAACCCAGTTTCATCTGCATTATAAATCTGATAAGAATATAAATTATTTGCCACAATGTATGCTCTTAATTTCTGTTTAAATGGTTCTACACTGCTTTCGTCTACACTCAATTTTTCACCGACAATTTTCCTCTTCACAATATTGTGCCTACCCTTGAACCTTGCAACCCACCCTTCACTCGCTTCAAAATCCTTTATTCCAAGGCTTGCAGCAAACCTGCTTGCAGCATTTTGTATTTCTGGGCCGTGAATTGTCACGCCAACTGTGCGGTGCTGAGGAAACCACTTGTACATGACCTCATCCAACTGTACATGCGTCGAAGTTTTCAGTCTTTCTACCACACCCTCTGCTAGTGCTTGCACCTTCACTTTCACAGGTTGAAATGAATTTCATAATTTTCTCTTTGTTTCCTTGTATCAGAAACAGTACTAGTGCCTATATTATATTCCTTGGCAACACTTGAGGTCGACCGGCCATGTTCACAAAGTTGTATAACACGGAGCTTGTCCTTAATTGTTAGGACAACCTTCTTCCTCTTAACACCTCCAGAACGATTCATGCTGCTACCAGACATAGTCTTGGCCAAAACTGTTCAAAGTTACTATGAAAATAAAAGTTATTTAAAAAAATATTTCACTAATGGCGTGGCACTGTGGTGTAACACAAGGGTAGAGAGCACATGGCTTGACCAGTCCTGGACGGGTCCAGTCGAGGCAGGGAGGAGGCACGTTACATAGGCTGCCAGCAGGAAAAAAAAAATATTTTTGAAGGAAACTTCAGCCTGTGCAAATTGTTTTAGGAAACTTGTATGGTATTTTTTATTACATAATTACTAGTATTTCTTTTGATTTTGGCTATGATGAATTGTTCTAAAATAGATGGTAATTCCTGTTCTGTAGTGAATAGGCCGTTCCCCATCTCCCCAGGTGGTCCCTCCCAATGCTCCCCTCTCTCCCGACACCACCCACCCACCCCTACCCCCTCCCACACCATGCGCCTCGAGCCACAGTCAGACGGGATTAATACGGTACGGCCCGCCTCATGGCTTTCATATACGGACAATTCCATGATTATCCTGCTGATTGCCCAGATAATGTAACATAGGCATCAAATTAACCGGTTCCGATATTTTATCCAGCTAAACCAGCTTTTATCCGGCTCCTGTGGCCATTTTAGCCGGATATTGAGAACTTTATCCGGTCACAATTTTGGCTGTATAAGGGCGTTTTCCCGAATGTTCGAATCCCGGATAATCGCGTGGTTACAGTATTAATTTTATTTAATGATTTATTTAATTATTTCCAGTTTATTTATTTATTTTCTAATTAAAGCAGACTGTATATTGATAGTTGTCATGCTAGGAACCTCCCTTCATAACATGGGAGTTATTTAATAATAGCCTAATCGAAAATAATCGATTGGCTCAAATTCGTTACTATTGGTTAATCTTCTATTTCAAACTAAGGTAATTATAATACAGGCATACCTCAGAATAAGAGTTTAATCCGTTCCTGGAGACGCCTCGCCTTCCGAAAACTCGCATTCCGAAGTTAATTTCCCCATAAGAAATAAAGGGAAATGAATTAATCCGTTCCTGACTACCCCAAAAACCCCACATCAAACTAAATTTTTATACCTAATTTACCTAATTCATCTAAATAAACCTACAAAACTGTGTTCCAGTTATTACTTACCTTGCTGTCGAGTGCTGTAGGCGTATGGAAGATGGTGAGGAGGGGGGAGGAGGAGAGGAGTTACTGTTTGGAAGGGGAGTCCCCTTTCATAATCACATCACATAACCCCATGCCTTGTAACACTATGGATACCACTTCTCTTTCTAAATTTTTCAAACCAGCCCCTGCTTGCCTTAAACTCTTTCTTATCTGCATCACTCGTTGCAGGGGTATTCTTTAGAAGGTCTTCGTGCAACACCCTGGCTTTCTCACAAATAATGGCCTCCGAAACACTATCACCCCTCAACTCCTTGTCGTGTATCCAAATTAATAACAACTTTTCCACTTCTTCAAGTATTTGTGGTCTTTGTGCCGTTAATGTTCTTACTCCTTTTGCCACTTTAGCACCCATAATCTTATTTTTCTTCTTAAGTATAGTGCATATTGTTGATGTGGCTTTGTTGTACTGCCTACAAAGTTCAACAACACGTGTACCGTTCTCATGCTTCCGAATGATCTCTTGTTTCTCCTCTATTGTCATCCTCACATGAGCTTTCTGGCCTTTATCCTTACCACTGGCTTTCTTGGGACCCATGCTGAGATATATAATAACAAATTGTATAGACAAATCACCAAAAATTCCAACAAAACACTGAAAATCCGCGAGAAGAATTGATGTGGGGGTAGTCACTGAGCGCGAGACAATAATAAACTGAGGGGCGGCGGGGCGGAGGGGCGACGAACGCGCTAGGTCGGCTGTACGCGTATCAACAAACTCGCGTCCAAACTCGCCTCCCGAAGTAACCCTCGCCTTCTGAGACAAATTTTTGGAGTAAATACACCTCGCCTTCCGAAAACCTCGCATACAGGGACAATCGCATTCCGAGGTACCACTGTACAGATAACAGCTTAGCTGTTATGTAGACTGCAGCCTGGTCAACATGCCATGAAGATGTCCTGATCAAATAAGCTGCATTGCCTCGTTGTATAGCTGTAATGGTGTTAGAGCGTGCCCCCGTGTTGAACCAAGTAATTTGTTGCCAATGCCTAGTCATCACAGGTTATCTGCCAGATTAGTTTATTGTAAAAGATGCGAAACAATCTTATTACAAATATGACATGATGATGGATATTATGGTATAAATGTGAGACGCTTTCCCGTTTCGGGTACTTCTCACGCCTCGTAACCATATCGACATTAACTAAGGTTATCAGGCCTGAGATTTAGTAAGAGGTCAAAACGGTAAAATGGTACTTTCCAACAACTGGTGAGGTTGCTATGCAGTTTGACTCTAAATGACGCGTGGATTTCGAAAGTTGGTAGTTCTGCATAGCGTATATCTCGTGGAGAAGTGTACTTAACCACTGCACTGCACCAAACGAGAAATGCCGTTCACCCATTACTGCACCAACCGACGAGTATTTTTTCGTACACGGTCGAAACGTGCTCGCGGTAGATTGGGTATGAAATGGACTTGTGATACCCCCAGTGAGAGGCAGCCATCTTTGAAAAAATTCCCAGAATGTCCTAGGGCTGCTGGCTGGATTAGTACTGAGTGAACAAACATGGGTGGGCACGTGCCTCTGGCTCCCAAACACCTGTCTGATGCAGTGTTGAAAGATCGCTCTCTGTCCGTGAAATTCAGACCTTATTACTTGAAGACCATAAGGGTCATGATATTGATGAAGCTAAGTGCAATAAGGACCTACCACAATGGTCGGATGCAAGGGATACAGCACCTATGAAGACGATACAGGGAGCGTATTCAGTTGTAGCTCTGAGTGCCACCCTTGCCCACCTATGCCATCTTCAATTTATATTGACAATACATAGATGAATCGTTTTCTGGGTTCAGTGATGATGCATCTGATACAAGTAGCATAGATGAACAGTATTAGCGGCTTCCATGGTGGTGTTTTTCATAAATATTTTCAAGAATAGCTGAATCTCTTCCAGATTGACTGACACTCTTCAAGAATGACTGAATCTCTTAGTCAGGAAGCGATCTTTTCAAGACTACCTTACAAATTGATCTTTTCCTATAATCTTTTCAAGACTACCTTACACGTTACAAGCTTGGCTACATACCACCTACAAGTACTAAAGCCAAGGGTGTACACAAGTACGTTATTTGCAAGCACACAGAACAAAGAAACAAGAAGTGAAAATCTATCTGTACCTGGTGCAACGAGAGCGAAGTATCGCTGTGCACCATTGACTACTTCGTTGATTATTACACACTTCCAAAGTACTGAGTGTGTAATACAGTGTGTTACTGTGTAAATAGTGTGTGAAGCTATACATATTGTTAAGAATTCACTAAAATTACAAGTAATATTGCGACAAACATTTATTATGGACACATTACTGACACATATATCACAGTTCCATGGAACATTATGAACATTCTATTTATACATAGTGTAAAGGACACAAATATGCATCATATACGATAAAAAAAACAAATAAAACCGCATTGAAAATACATAGAACAAATAATTGAATATATATTTGTGGCAACTCGTGGTGCTTGAATGGCCCGCGTGACCGTGTCTGGGAGCTTCACGCCCGGATGACCAGCCTGTGATGACATCACAGCTCACTTTGTCCACGTCCCCACAGTCAAAGTAAATGGAATTTAGTATTTATTTTTACAATTACATGTTCAGAGAAGAGAATTTATCATTTTACAAACAAAAAAAATTGAGGGGCGGAACACTTGATTTTATGCGCACAGGGGAAATGTCACAATAAATTCGGCGCATCACAGTGGTTAATGCAGGCTCTTGGGCCAGTCTCGTCTCTCCTCCCTCTCAGCTTGAATGCATCCAAAATGGTTCGAGTTTTATTTCATCAGGAGTGACAGTTTATTATTTTGTTTGTAAATTATTCTATGAAACGTGAGTTTTTTTTTATCATATACTGTACAGTCATCTGACAGCTAGTTTTAAGATTATTTTATAGATAAATTAAAATCGGGTGACTAGGCAAAGTGTCCCATTTCTAAGAGAAGCTATGAAATCAGAATTTTTTTTTAATGATTCACTAAGCTATTTAGGGTTAGTTCGTGTTAATATCTGCCTAACATAACAGCGATTGCTTAGTATGCTAGGAGTTAATGCTTTATTTATTGTTGGAAAATTCCGACATTACCTCAGGGTTCTCGCTTCGCAATACGTGCAGTTTGCATGAAGGTTTTTCCTCCCGATGACTACACGCGTGGTAATGTTGAAAAATCAGGCACTCGCTAGCCCATCCTGCTGTTTTGGCATTACTTACAGTAATGATGAGGACCATGGTATATATACCGACGTGTAACAAAATTAGAAAATAGAAATCGGCACTACTGAGTTGGACAAACCAGTAAACTATTTTCTACTTAATGTTGCAAAGACAAACTAAACTAACCTAACTTAAACTTCCTAGGCCTAATACACGATATCTGAGGCCCAATATAGTACATATGAGTGCTATACTAGGCCTAGGAATATTTATTTATTTTAGCTTCATTGTTTCCAACACTCTAAAGTGAATAGCACAAAGTTTTACTATGTATTGCTTAGAATGTCAATCTTTGTACTATAGTGCACATAGCTGTAAAAACTACTACAGTATCTAAACAGGAGAATGGGTTGCACTCACACTGGTGCATCAATGTTTATAATTTGACAGAGGTTGAAAGTTATTGAGATCGTCTATTTGTGTAAAAAGACAAAAATAAACATACAAGTGGAAATGGACTTGGGATGGCAACGATGAAGAGTTGTGTTGATGGTGGTAGCTAAGTGTTGCTGTCCTATGGTAAGTGTGTGGTTTAGTTAAGAGACTGAATGTCAGTCGAAGTATGTTTGGAAGTTAGTTGCAATTCATATAGTTAGGGTAAGTTAAAGTACATTAAGTAACGTAGGGTTAGGATGCATAAGGTTAGGTTGGGGTAGGTTAGTTCAAAGTGGGTTATGTTATATTGTCGTATTTCTGATCTTTACGCCTGGGATGTGATTGCATCGGTTTTCTTTGGCATGCCAGTAGTACAGCGTGTTGAATATTTGGGAGTAGTATAGTCTCCAATAGTACAACACCTGATGTATAATATCCAAAATGTTTAGGTTAGGCGAGAGTTCGTCGTTCAGATAACTGTACTCTTTGGAAAGTGCTGTACTCTCTGATTTGTTTCATTCTTCAAGATGCATAGAACTGTTGCATTCCTCATTAAAATATAAGCTAATGATATTGACAAGATTTATTAATTCTTAATTCATGATAATATGCTGCACTGAAATTTTTGTTAAATAGCTTATTGCAGCATCTATTGATACTAAATAGTGTTATGAAGAGTTTACAGATGTGTGGGATTTAACTTCTTGGATGGTCTTCTTTGCTGAAATTTTACTTCTTGTAGTTTTGAGTGATATTTGTTGATTTCCACTCTTGAAGCACTTTTTCTCAATTCAGACCTTTGCTAAACGAAGTGCTGTATGAGCTGCATTGCTATTTTTGGCTGTCTATTTTATAATTTTAGACTGACATGTAGTTACCTCTAAGTATTGCACCTTGAAATACTAGCAAGTATCATAGTACTGAAAAATACTGTATGAAAATAAAAATAAATGGAGGAAAATATACAGCAGAAGGATCACATTTTCCCTTCCTGTATTACAGTTCATAAATATGCCAAAGGAAGGGGAAGATCGAAGTATAAAAGATGAAGCACCGTCACTCACAGATGTCATTACTGAAGACAATTCCTCCTCATGCAAAATTACAGAAAATGTTGAAAGTGAAAGCGGTAAGTAGAAATCTGCAGTTAAAAGTTTTTATTTGTCTAATATATGCTTTGCATAGTAGTGGTTTCATTTACTGTGCAACCTTCGTACCTTCAAATATACCTCCATCTTGTGTTTTTTGTATGCAAGTTTCTGTGGGGAGTCCTTTCGGCTCCCTGGAGCTATACCAGTCTGATGTGTATATATTAGACCATGGCAGCAGTCAATCAATGGAGTTCTAGGTCTACCGAGGACCAGCACCAGAACCTGGCACCCTCAGAGAGGCATGAGGAGAAATGGCCTATAGATAGTGTAATTGGAAGCAGTCTGTCTGCCATCTACCAGGTCGGGCACCCAGAGAGGTAGAAATTCTAAAACTACACCTGGTTAAAAATTGCAAACCGAAAGCAGCACTAGCAAGCAGAACTCCCCAATCGAAAGCAAGCATGACGTCACCACAGCCGCTGCGCTGCTGTCTGCACAACTTCCCCCTCGCCTGGACAGGGATGGGGGGTCCCAGACCTCCCGTGCTGGCTACTCAATCCCAGTTCAGAGGCTGTTGTTTGGTGGTGATTGATCGACTCCGGCTCCATCCTTTTGAGCAATGCTGTCCATAGTGACGGTGTTCTGTAATTACCTAAGTGTAGTTACAGGATGAGAGCTACGCTCGTGGTGTCCCGTCTTCCCAGCACTCTTTGTCATATAACAAACTACTGACGGTCTTGGCCTCCACCACCTTCTCACTTAACTTGTTCCAACCGTCTGCCACTCTATTTGCGAAGGTGAATTTTCTTATATTTCTTCGGCATCTGTGTTTAGCTAGTTTAAATCTATGACCTCTTGTTCTTGAAGTTCCAGGTCTCAGGAAGTCTTCCCTGTCGATTTTATCAATTCCTGTTACTATTTTGTACGTAGTGATCATATCACCTCTTTTTCTTCTGTCTTCTAGTTTTGGCATATTTAATGCTTCTAACCTCTCCTCGTAGCTCTTGCCCTTCAGTTCTGGGAGCCACTTAGTAGCATGTCTTTGCACCTTTTCCAGTTTGTTGATGTGCTTCTTAAGATATGGGCACCACACAACAGCTGCATATTCTAGCTTTGGCCTAACAAAAGTCATGAACAATTTCTTTAGTATATCGCCATCCATGTATTTAAATGCAATTCTGAAGTTAGAAAGCATTGCATAGGCTCCTTGCACAATATTCTTTATGTGGTCCTCAGGTGATAGTTTTCTATCTAGAACCACTCCTAGATCTCTTTCTTTATCAGAATTCTTTAAAGATTTCTCACATAATATATAGGTTGTGTGGGGTCTATGTTCTCCTATTCCACATTCCATAACGTGACATTTATTAACATTAAATTCCATTTGCCAAGTGGTGCTCCATATACTTATTTTGTCCAGGTCTTCTTGAAGGGCATGACAATCATCTAAATTTCTTATCCTTCCTATTATCTTAGCATCATCAGCAAACATGTTCATATAATTCTGTATACCAACTGGTAGATCATTTATGTACACAATAAACATCACTGGTGCAAGAACTGAACCCTGTGGTACTCCACTTGTGACATTTCTCCATTCCGATACATTGCCTCTGATTACTGCCCTCATTTTTCTATCAGTCAGAAAATTTTTCATCCATGATAGAAGCTTACCTGTCACTCCTCCAATATTTTCCAGTTTCCAGAACAACCTCTTATGTGGAACTCTGTCGAAAGCCTTTTTTAGGTCCAGATAGATGCAGTCAACCCAGCCATCTCTTTCCTGTAATATCTCTGTGGCCCGATCATAGAAACTGAGTAAATTCGATACACAGGATCTTCCTGATCGAAAACCATACTGTCTGTCTGATATTATATCATTTCTCTCCAGGTGTTTTACCCATTTAGTTTTGATTAGCTTTTCCAATATTTTCACTATTACACTTGTCAATGATACAGGTCTATAATTGAGGGGGTCTTCCCTGCTGCCACTTTTGTAGATTGGAACTATGTTAGCCTGTTTCCACACGTCTGCTACGATTCCTGTACACAGGGATGCCTGAAAGATCAGGTGAAGTGGAATGCTGAGCTCAGATGCACATTCTCTCAGAACCCATGGTGAAACGCCATCTGGGCCAGCTGCTTTGTTCCTCCCGAGCTCCTTTAGCATATTTTCCACTTCATCTCTAGACACCTCTATCCGCTCTATGTTGTTCTCTGGAATTCTTATTGTGTCTGGTTCTCTGAATATTTCATTTTGTACAAACACACTTTGGAACTTTTCATTTAATGTTTCACACATTTCCTTTTCATTTTCCGTGAATCTGTTTCCCATTTTCAACCTCTGGATATTATCCTTTACCTGCAATTTGTTGTTTATGAATTTGTAGAATAGGCCCGGTTCTGTTTTACATTTATCTGCTATCCCTTTTTCAAAATTTCTTTCTGCCTCTCTCCTTACTGCTGTATAATTGTTTCTCGCATCTTTGTATCGCTGGTATGTTTGGGGGTTTGGCCTCTTCCTATACTGATTCCATTTTTGTGTCTTTTGGTCTCTTTCCCTCTCACAATTTCTGTCGAACCAATCCTGTTTTCTGGTCCTGCATCTCTGTTTTGGTATGAATGTTTGTGTGCCTTCCTCGTATAGTTTTAAAAATTTGGCATACATTTCATTTACTTCCTTGCCTAGCAACAATTCTGTCCAATTACACTCATTAAAAAAATTTCGAAGTTCCCCATAGTTGCCTCTCTTTAAATCGAGTTTATCAACTGTTTCAATGTCCCCATTTTCTTCTAGATGATATCTTAAAGCATATTTAATGTCTAACAGGACGTGATCACTCTTTCCCAAGGGAGGAAGGTACTGGATGTCAAAAATCTCTTCTTCTTTCCTGGTGAATACTAGATCCAGTACTGACGGTATATCTCCTTCCCTCATTCTTGTGGCTTGCTTTATGTGTTGATACAAGAATGTCTCCAGAATGAGGTTCACAAATCTGCATGTCCAAAAGTCCTCCGTTCTTGCTTCATAGGCCTCCCAGTCTATTGCTCTAAAGTTGAAGTCCCCCAGTATCAACAGTCGTGATTTATCTTTATCTGCTTGTACAATAATATCTCTCATGACCATTATGAGGCCCTCTCGTTTGTCGTCCAGTTCTTCCTTTGTCCACGTGTTGCTTGCTGGTGGGCTGTAGGTATTTACAATTATCAGGTTATCATCCTGATTCCAGACCTGCAATGCCATTATGTCAATATCTCGAGGGTTTTCAAATATTAACTCTTTTACCTTCAGGTGTTTTTTCACCAGTACAGCCACTCCTCCTCCCTTCCTAGTTTTCCTGTCACGTCTCCAAACTGAGTAGCCTCTTGGGAATATGACTTCATTTATTATATTTCCTTCAAGTTTCGTTTCTGATAATGCAACAATATCTGGGACCCTAAGCTGGATTATATCTTGCAACTCCAAAGTTTTTGACCTCACTCCATCTATGTTGGTATATACAATTTTCAGGAACATGTTCCCTTTTCCTTTGCTCCCCCTTCCACTACTGATCTTGTTGCTTTGTTTTTATGTACCATTTCACAAGCTTTCCAGTCCCTGTCACTTTGTAAAAAAAAGAATTTCTGTCTTCTTCATTTCTATCCCCATTTAGCCGTTTTGCCTCAATTAAGTTCATTTTCAGCTTTTCTCTGTCTTCCTTGGAGAGGTCTTGTCTTATTGACCAAGATTTGCCAACCTCATCACTCTGCAGTTTCCTGGCATTTCTTAGCACTTCCATCATGTTTTTCACTCCATTAAAGGTCACCCTTAAGGGGCGGTTCTTTTCTTTCTCATATTTTCCTATTCTTCTAAATCACTGACATTTTCCTTTGAGCCTTCTCCTAAACCTACTATTTTCTCTATGATTTTCATCTCTTCTGCCGCTCGGTCCACCCTAGATGAAATTTCCTTCTCTAAACATCCAAAAATGATTATGGACTTAGTTCTATCTGCAGTGTTTTGTACCAGTTTACTGTTGGTAACCAGTTCTTTCCTAATTGCTTGCCTAATTTCTGCTTCTTGTTGGTCATTTCTGGTTTTGACTTCCGAACACACTTCTTTGATAGTCTCTCTCTCTTTTACAACTTCAGCATATGTCGCTTTTATTTCTTCTTTATACTTTTCTAGTTCTTTATTCACCTCCTCTATGTGAGTTGTCAGTGAAGTTTCCAGTTGGAGATCCTTACCTAACTCTATGTTAGCCCTTAGGCTTGCTTGGAGTTGTTCACCATATGAGTCTATCTTCTTGTTTATTTCTTCAAAGTCACCACACATCACTTTCCATGCCTCATTTTCTTTCACTAGTTCCTTGATTTGCTCCTCCTGATTTGTTACCTTGTCTGTTAACCCTTAACATGCTCGGGGTCTAATATCCTGCTATCCACACAGGCGCATGTCATTTTGAAAAAAAAAAAAAATTTTTTGCTAATCTGTTAAGTTCTGTTCACTGATCACGGGAAAAATAAAAAAAAAATTCTATTGTACTTACTTTTGTTGCAATAGAGCCGAGAAGCTCTGCGATGACGTCACAATCTGCATGGTCGCTCATGCAGTACACGCCCGGGAGATGTTGCGCGCGGTCCTCAAACAGCCAGAGTTGCCACAAATATATTTTTGCGCTATTTATTTACAATGTCTAAGCGCATTTTATCTAATTTTTTTTCACTAATTGTGTTTCAAATACTGTTTGAACATATTTTGTATCAATAATTGTTGCATATTTGAGTATACACAGGCGCACACAAATGTTTTCAATTACGGCAATATAATATGTCATTACAGTCTATTATATTATATGTTCTGCTTATATGTTTACATATTTACACACTCGCACACGCTATACACACTTTGAAGCACACTTAGAAGATTTCTAGACTGTGGTAGTCATTGAAGCAGTCGACAGCACATAATGGGATACCACACGTTTCACACCATGTTTGCACAAGCTTCCGTTTCTTGTCTCTACGTGTCGTTGTTTTACACACCAAGCAATCACGTTGGGCTATTGCACGCTTCACACCAGGTGGCAAATACTTAAGTTTGTGTGCTAGGAAGCCTTCAGTGTGAGCGAGGCGTGGAGTACCAGCATGCTGCAACAGTGGGTTTATGATGGGCCGCTGAATACCTAGGACATCTTTTGCAAACTTTCCTAATAACTGTATTGCAGCATCAAATACAAAGTCACGGAAAGTGGGCTTACGTCCAGTTCTCACAAGGTACATGTTGAAACAGTTCAGCATGCTCATGTCCACAAGATGGAAGAACACTTTTTTCGTCCACCTACATGTCTTCCGCACACACTCTGCAGTGCCAATCATCATGTCTGATTTATCAATCAACCGCATGTTGATATTATAGTCTAAAACACAGTCTGGCTTATATAGTGGTGTGTTTGTTTTATGGCTCACTTTCCCACTGTTCACCATTGTTCCATCATGAATTGTTGTCAACAAGTTCACCTCTCTTTTGTCTTTCCACCGAACTGACAGAATGTTATCACTTTTCCTTCTCTGACACTCGCCAACTGCAATGTCGTTGTCAAACACAGGCATTTCCCTTCGTTGTGGCTTTACTGTACCAACCAATCCGGTTCTATTTTCTAGCAAGAACCGAGCTAGCAAGGGACTTGTATAGTAATTATCTGTGTATAAAATGTGTCCCTTGTTCATCCACGGAGCCATGATGGTCTTTACTACACTCCCCGAGAATCCATGTTCGTCGTTACCGGGAATGTCTACATCACTAGCCGAGTACAGAATCATGTGTAACACGTATCCTGTCTCACAATCACAAAGAACAAAAAATTTCAGGCCAAATCGGTTTCGTTTTGAGGGAATGTACTGTTTGAATGGAACACGTCCCTTGAAAAGTATGAGAGATTCATCAACCACCAGCTTCTGTGCTGGTACGTAAAAATCTCTGAATTTTCCAATAACATCGTTCATGTAGTGCCTCACTCGCCACAGTCTATCATCAGGTGTTCGGTCCTGAACACTTCCAAAATGTAGACACCTGAGGAGTATCTGAAACCTGTCTCGTGACATATATTTCCCGAATAAAGGTGTTGGTATTGTCTTGTCCTTGCTCCAATAGTCATTTATTGCATGTTTGTGACAGTGCTTCATCAACAAACAGAGTGCCAAAAACACATACATTTCCGCCACTGTGGTATTTTTCCAACGCTGCAGTCGTGAAAATTCTGTGATTTCCCTCTCAATCAGGTAAGCAGCATGCAGGTTCGTTTGGTGTACAATGTATTCCATGAGTGGTTCATCATAGAATGCTGTAAAATATTCCATCTCAGCCATGTCCTCACCTTGATTAGGGAAAAGGTTTGTAATCCCTACATCTTTATCGTCAAAGTGAGGAATATTAGGAATAAAATCGTCACCATCACTCCACTCAAGTACACCAGGCGTCCTGCGAGATGCAGAGGAAAGACGGCGAGGAAGCGATGCATACCGGCGACCAGGAGCTGAATACCGTCTGCGAGAAGCACGGCGGCTACGTGCACGTGAGGTGGGTGCACGTGAACACGAGGGTCTTGGTCCCTCATGTGGTGCCATGCGGTGGCGCTTGGCTGGGCGAGATGCTGCTGACGCGACAATTTCTCGCCCAGTTACACCACTGGTACCAGCCACAGGCTCAATAAAACTTTGATCTGAGTCACTAAACCCAGAAAAGGAGTCACCTCCCTCTGACTCGTCACCCTCAAACAGAAAATATCCACAGGAACTGTGAGGTCGTGGTAGAATTGGGGTAGAAAATGGGCGAGGAGGCATGGGAGAGCGTATAGGCCTCGCCATGGCATGGCGGTCATTCTCACTTTCACTGCTGCTGCTACTATCTCCCGACAACTGTATATAATCCTCATCGTTGTCTGAATCGTCAAACACACTTTCTTCACCTTCAGAGAATAATTCGTGGGCTATTTGCTCTGGGGTGAGGGACTGAGTGATGCGTTCTCGTGAGGCGTTTGACCGTGCGCTCGCCATGGTGACTCTCGCTAAACTGAGGCCTCCCATGCCATCGGAGCGTGAGCTGGATTTTTTTTCAAAATGGCCGCTGTTTACTAGAGCCCCTGGGCAGCGTATGGGACCCCCAGCTACACCGCGGGCCATTCAAATCGTGCGCGGTACCCATACACTTCATATGAAGTGAAGCGCAGTTGACTGGTAAAACGATTTACACTTCATATGAAGTGATGCGCACTTTAAGGGTTAATGCAGTAATAATCTTACCTTGTTGAAGCATACTCCCTTTTAGAGTGCAAAGCTCACTCCAAAGAGCTCCATTGTCCTCTTCTAATTTAAGCACTTTTTCTTCATACTTCTTTTGCATGTCCTCAATTATCTCTAACCTGCCAAGAACACCTCCTTTCCTTATATCTTGTGTTGAGAATCCTTTGAAACCATCATCTGATGGTGTGTCTACATTCTCAGTGGGGGTGGTGGCGGCGGCCATCTTTGATTTTGTTCTAGACCAAAACAAACTTTTCCACTCGGCTATTTTCACTCAGTTTTACTTGTTTATTGTATTTTATTTGCTTTTACTTTTCCCTGAACCTTTATGCAACCTGGGACACCACTGTAGCCCTCAACCTGTTCCCAATACTTAGGTAATTCGATATTTCCAGGAGCTTGCTGCAGTGTGACTTCTGCCTCCTCCAGCTTCACCTTCACCTGCTTCTGTGTGGTGGTGTGGGAGCCAGGAGTAACATAAGAGTACTGTGGCTGCATGCGCCTAGGGCCACCTTCCTAAGGTGCCCTGTAAGTACTGCCCTTGCAGTTTAGGTTTGTCCTTCATGAGCTGTTCAGGAGACTACCTCTGCGTGGTTCTTTTGCTGCTCGGTGATTGCCCACCCTTGGGGTTCATCTGGGGTTGCTCTTACTCCTGTTTGACCTTGGGTAGGGGGTAGTATTGATGCTGGCAGGGGTGCGAGGTACTCTGCAGCTGTCTGATATATGCATAGCAACCAGTTCTATTCCCCTTGGGATGTTGTACTTTTGCAGGGTTTTTCTTTTGTTTTGTTTTGCCTGGTCGGGTCTGTCTGGTGTGGCTGTAGGACCACTTGTATGATTTTGGTGGCCCTCCGCTAGGTCCCTGTGCTTGCACATGTCGTAGGGGTTCAGCTTTTAGTTTGTTTGCTTATTAACTATGGGATAACTGGTTAACAGTACTTCACCTGGGCTTCCCTTAGCAGTCAGCCTAAGGGCCCTGGGAACCCCCTATTGGGGCTCATTGGTCCGATGGAGGAGACCTGAGTCCCTCCTTGCCTTGTGAAAGCATGAAGGTTGCTCTGTGCCATTGTCTCAGGGTCACACTCGTGGTCTTTGCTTCTGCCATGCTGCCTGTAGGGTAAATGACACCTTTGACCTAGAGTCCTGCAACCTTTCCCCTTCTGCTCCCAGCTTCCAAATGTCTGAGGGTTTTGTAGTCGGGGCAGGGTTTGCCTGGTGGCGAGGCAAATAGATCTCTGGATCAGGGGGCAGAGGCATTCAAGCCTGTTCCTCCTGCTGGAGCTTTTGGATTGGGCCAGCGGGACCCCGCCCCCCCCTTTTTGTGTCTGCTTTTCTGGTGGACTCTGCTTTTTCTCCAGTAGCAGGAGGTTTAGAAGACAGCTCGGCCCTGGGTTCTGACGTGGAGGATCCCGGGGCTGGGGCGGAGTTGACTTGGGGAGGGGGGGGGGGCTTGGGCCCTGTTTGACCCCGCTTGGGTGTTGGTATCTCGACGCAGGGCCTGTTGTTACAGGGGGGAGGGGGTTTTCCTATTCTCCCTCCCTGTACGATTTTGATATGAGTTCGACTTTTTCCTGGGTTCCCTTGGGTTCTTTGGTTCCCTCCTGGAGGTTTTCAGCTTCCCACATTCCGCCGAGGGAGGTTTTCAGCTTCCCACATTCCGCCGAGGGAGGTTTTCAGCTTCCCACACTCCGCCGAGGGAGGTTTTCAGCTTCCCACACTCCGCCGTGGGAGGTTTTCAGCTTCCCACACTCCGCCGAGGGAGGTTTTCAGCTTCCCACACTCCGCCGAGGGAGGTTTTCAGCTTCCCACACTCCGCCGAGGGAGGTTTTCAGCTTCCCACACTCCGCCGAGGGAGGTTTTCAGCTTCCCACACTCCGCCGAGGGAGGTTTTCAGCTTCCCACACTCCGCCGAGGGAGGTTTTCAGCTTCCCACACTCCGCCGAGGGAGGTTTTCAGCTTCCCACACTCCGCCGAGGGAGGTTTTCAGCTTCCCACACTCCGCCGAGGGAGGTTTTCAGCTTCCCACACTCCGCCGAGGGAGGTTTTCAGCTTCCCACACTCCGCCGAGGGAGGTTTTCAGCTTCCCACACTCCGCCGAGGGAGGTTTTCAGCTTCCCACACTCCGTCGAGGGAGGTTTTCCGCTTCCCACACCCCGCCGAGGGAGGTTTTCCGCTTCCCACACCCCGCCGAGGGAGGTTTTCCGCTTCCCACACCCCGCCGAGGGAGGTTTTCCGCTTCCCACACCCCGCCGAGGGAGGTTTTCCGCTTCCCACACCCCGCCGAGGGAGGTTTTCCGCTTCCCACACCCCGCCGAGGGAGGTTTTCCGCTTCCCACACCCCGCCGAGGGAGGTTTTCCGCTTCCCACACCCCGCCGAGGGAGGTTTTCCGCTTCCCACACCCCGCCGAGGGAGGTTTTCCGCTTCCCACACCCCGCCGAGGGAGGTTTTCCGCTTCCCACACCCCGCCGAGGGAGGTTTTCCGCTTCCCACACCCCGCCGAGGGAGGTTTTCCGCTTCCCACACCCCGCCGAGGGAGGTTTTCCGCTTCCCACACCCCGCCGAGGGAGGTTTTCCGCTTCCCACACCCCGCCGAGGGAGGTTTTCCGCTTCCCACACCCCGCCGAGGGAGGTTTTCCGCTTCCCACACCCCGCCGAGGGAGGTTTTCCGCTTCCCACACCCCGCCGAGGGAGGTTTTCCGCTTCCCACACCCCGCCGAGGGAGGTTTTCCGCTTCCCACACCCCGCCGAGGGAAGTTTTCCGCTTCCCACACCCCGCCGAGGGAAGTTTTCCGCTTCCCACACCCCGCCGAGGGAGGTTTTCCGCTTCCCACACCCCGCCGAGGGAGGTTTTCCGCTTCCCACACCCCGCCGAGGGAGGTTTTCCGCTTCCCACACCCCGCCGAGGGAGGTTTTCCGCTTCCCACACCCCGCCGAGGGAAGTTTTCCGCTTCCCACACCCCGCCGAGGGAGGTTTTCCGCTTCCCACACCCCGCCGAGGGAGGTTTTCCGCTTCCCAGACCCCGCCGAGGGAGGTGTGGGAGACCCTTGCAACTTGCCTCCTGTGAGACCTGGATTACACCTTGGTAATGAAGCCTTCTTCCTTTGAGTTTGGCTCCTCTTTTCCTTACTGGGTGTGTTACGAGGTGCCGGAGTCTTCCTTACTGGCAGAATGCCCCTTCTTTTCGTTGGAGGCTTGGCATTCGTTCTGTCGGACCCGTACGCTTGAATGGTGGGAGTTGACTACGGATGTTCAGGTTTACCTAGGAGGCTAGTTTGAGCACCTCAATGCATTCTTGTTCGCCCCCCGTCCTTCCTCATGATGTCGGCCAGGTGCAGCTTCATGTGCAGGTTTCCTCCCTTTCGGCATCCCTGGTGGCCGAGGATTTGTGATCCCGGGTGCGTTTGGCTTCGATCTTGCGCTTTTTTATCCCTGCTGGAGCAATCTTATTACTGGCTCGAGGAGGATGTGGAGGAGCTGGGTTCCGGGCCAGTGTCTGATGCGCTTGCCTTGGCAGCTCAGGCGTCGGCTGCAGTGTTGGAGTTGTATGCACCGATTCTGAAGGAGGCAGTGTCTCTGTTCTTTGCGTCTCACCTCGCGGACTGACAGGTGGTGCTCGTCCACTCTTTGGAATCTGCTTGGGCCCCTGGCTCTTAGATTTTCATCCCCTTTTTGTTTGTTGCTGTTTGCAGAGTCTGCAGTAGTGCATTTTCTGGATCTTGTGTGGGACTCTCAGACCGCTTCCTTGTCTCTCCTTCCCATGGCGTTGCTGCAGCTGTTTTTGGAGGGCACCCAGGTCATGCGTCGGTTGTTTGGGCAGCTGTACAAGAGTCTGAACTTCGCCGTGCTGGTCTATCCGTCGAGTCGGATCTGGTTTCGGCAGCCGTTCTGGTTCCTTCGTGGACTTCTCTTCCGCCGCTTACACGATCTCTTGGTTTGGACCCCGAACACATCGAGTAATTTCAACTAAGAACTGTGATATTAGACGTAGTATCGACGTAGACATCGATGGCTTTCTCTTCAGTTTTTTTCTTGTTGAAATTGGCCTCTGGGGGTCAGTTCAGGGAGCTTCATACTCACCTCTGGCACAGGGATTTCTGCTCTTTCGGTCCTGGTGCTCATTTCGTTCGTTTGCAGCAGTCTCCTTTTCCGGCGAAGAATGGGACTGCTTCTCTCCGGAGGGGTCCTTAGGTTATTGATGCTTGGTTGGTTCGGTCTGGGGTGCATCATGTTTTGTGTTTGGTTGTAGCTCTTTGTTGTTACTTGTGCCCCACGGCCTCCATGGCAGGGGACACACTTTGGGTTGACCCGGTTTTCCTTCTTCCCTGTTCTCGGGCGCAGGTCTCCCAGGCCGTTCGCAGGATTATTCGGTCCATCCATCCTGTGGTCTATCCCCATGCCCACAACATTCGTAGGTTCGTGGCTTTGGCTGCTGTTTTTGGTAATACTGTATGACCTTGGCTGACATTCGGGCATGGGGGTTTTGGAGGTCGAACAGGTTCCTGGCCGCATGGTACATCGCTCATGTTACTAGCCCTTATCGGGCGTGTGTATTCCTTGGATCGCAGGTTGCAGCCAGTTATCTCGACTTCGAGTTGAGGAGCAAGTGGCAGCCGCCTCCCGGGGAAGTCCTTCTTTTCTTTTAAGTTAGGTAAGGTTAGGTAAGTTAGGTAAGTTAGGTAAGGTTAGGTAGCTCCTGGGAGACGAAGAGGCTCTCTACAGAAAATCGGCATTGAATGTAATGAAACGCCATATTCTAGGTGAGACATGGAGGCTCCCCAGGCATCCCTCCCTCCCTCCGGTCAGCACATTTTTTTTCCCACATTTTTTATATTCATCCTCCGAACTGGGGTTGGTTAGCCGGTGCGGGAAGTCTGGGACTCCCCCTTCGCACTGTTGTCTGCTGCACAGACAGCAGTGCAGCGACTGTGGTGACGTCATGCTTGTTTGCTTGTTTTTGATTGGGGAGTTCTGCTTGCTAGTTTGGCTGTCAGTTTGCAATTTTTAACCAGCTGTAGTTTGTTTTGGAATTCCTGCCTTTCTGGATGGCTGACCTAGTAAATGGCAGACAAAGACTGCTTCCAATTATACAGGGGTGTCTATAGGCCATTGCTCCTCATGCCCCTCTCTGAGGGGGGCTAGGTTCTGGCACTGGCCCCCGGTAGGCCTAGAACTCCATCGACTGACTGTTGCCACCGTCTAATATACACATCGGTCCGTTATAGCTCCGGGGAGTTTCCGGGTCTCACCCAGAAAATGGCATGTCATTACATTAAAAGCTTGAGATTTGGCTACATTTTGACTCTTGGACGAGATTGAACAGAAAAATATGGTCATGCCCAAAATGTTATGCTAGTCTTTTTAACTAAATTTGTTATTTTAAAAGCTTTCTGTAACGTTTAAATGTGCAATACTTTCAGAATTACTAAAAGAAGACAGTGTGAGTGAAGATGTATCCAAAAACCCAGATGACTCTTCATTTCCTGATGATGTAATAGTTCTGGACACCACAGCTGAGGCAAACACTGATGAAATATGCAAAAGTTCATATGGTTAGTATTGCATTACACTAAATTATTTCTTGAGGCACTTGATGGTGGGTTGTAGTAGGCTCACCAAGGTTCAACATTTTGCACTCTAGTATTGGATAGTGTTTAACAGAACATTTAAAATTAATAGCATAAGATGGTTTCTACATTATTTTTCAGATGAAATAAGAAATTAGTGTGTATTGACTAAATTAACCCTTAGACCGTGCATATTACTGCGAATTTAAGGGCATAACATCGAAAAATATTCAAATTACTGTATGTAAAAATAACGTAAAAGTGTTAAACAAATCTCCAACTTATTGGCTTTAGTGTCGTGAAACTCTCGAAAAAATATTTTCAGAAGTTTATTTTAGACCAATTTTTAAAAAATAAGAAAGTTTTTATTGATAAGAAGAAGAGCTAATAACTGTAACTGGAGGATTATGCAGTATAAAGAAATGCAAACACCTGTTCTATGCTCAAAGAAGGAGAATAGTAGTAAGAAGTGTCCACAAAGTGGATATGCAGTTGGTGCCTTTATATCATTGCCGAGTAATACATAATAACACAAAACATAATGAATAACTTTGTTAATATGATCTATTTTGTTATATATCATATAAATACATTGTCCAATGTTAATATGTTACTTTCATTAATGTCCCAAAAATATTTTATTTTTAGGGGGATTTTTTTTATGATTTTAGTTATTTTCTGGGGGGAGCCCCGTCGGCTCCCCGGAGCTATCCAGGCTGAATGGATATCTATAACTTTCTGGCATCAGTCAAAGTGCTAGGAGTTCTTGCCTGCCGGGGACCACGAGCCAGAACCTGGACCCCTCAGAGAGGCACAAGGAGCAATGGCCTATAGAAACCCCCTTGTGGTTGGGAGCATTCTATGTCTGCCATCGACCGGGATAGGCACCCAGAAAGGTAGGCGCCCCAAAACAAACCCCTATTCTGGTAAAAATATTGCTACTGAAAACCGAACGAGTGGACAGAACTCCCCAAACAAAATTATCTAACTAGCATGACGTCATCACATCGCTGCGCCACCGTCTGTGCAACCCCCCCTCCCCGGGAGGGGGAAGGGGGAGCCCCAGACCCTCCACGCCGGCGATCCAACTGGCAGTTCTTGGCTGATGGTATTACTGGCTGGTCGAGTGCCTCTGGCTCCGGTTTTTGTTTCAGTTCTGTGCCTTGTGGTGTGGACTGTCTCTACCGGTGGGGTGTGAGCCAGGAGTAAGATTCCACCGTACTCGGGCTGCATGCGCCTAGGGCTATCTTCCCTAGGTGCCCTGTAAGTACTGCCCTTGGGGCTTGGGGGCACCTTCCACAAGTCACCTTGGGTTCTACCTCCGCTGTGTCCTTTACTGCTCGGTACTGGGCCGCCCTTGGAGTTGGCTGGGGGTTTGTTGCCCTGATTTGTCTCTGGGTAGGTGGTAGTTTTTGTCACTGGTAGGGGCGCGGGGTACTGCACAGCTAGTTTTCACCATAATAGCGGCCGGCTCTGTTCCGCCTGGGTACGTTGTCCTCTTGCGGGGTTTTTCTTTTGTTTTTGTTTTTGCCTGGTGGGGGGGGGGGTCTGCCTTTGTGGTACCCTATTCCTGTTCTAGGTGATTTCCTTATATTCCTTCTGTTGATGGTACTCCCCGCTTCGCCCCTGTGAGTGGACACGTCCCGGGGGTTCAGCTTTAGCAGTTTGTTGGTAGTATTGGGCGCCGGTTCGCGGTACCCTGCCTGGGCTTCCCTTTGCGTGTACCAACGGCTAAGGGCCCTGGAAAACCCCATGGGGGCTCCGTGGTCCTATAAGTGTCCCCCCCCCGGAGTCCCTCTCGCGTCCTGCGAGTTTGTCAGTTGATCTGTCCCCTTGTCTCAGGGTGACACTCGCCGGTTGTGCCTCCGCCATGCTGCCTGTTGGGTCATTGTTTTTGTGACCCGGAGTCGTACGGCGAGTGTTGTTGGTACATGCTCTCTTTCACCCAGGCCACTGGTCATGTTCATCGGGTGCAAGCAGCTGTGGCGTTGCTTGCTGGTTGTAGATTGCTGCGACGCTCTTGGTTGTTTGCAACCCCGGATGCCCCGAGGCTGCCCCGTTTTGGTGGTTGGGGTCCAGACTTGGGGGTGGGGCTCGCTTCGGCTCTGGCTCCTTCCGCTCCTTGTCCTTTCCCTTCTGTTCTACACACTTCCTCCCTTGCTTCCTGCTCCGAACCATAGGAGGGTTTCGGGGTTGGGGCGGGGTCTGGTTGAGTTGAGACTCGGGCGGTCTCGGGGGTTTCCTCTTCCGGGGTGGCGGCGGAGGCATTCGAGTCGGTTCCTCCAGCCGTGCCGTATGGATCTGACCAGTGGGCTCCCTTCATTAGTGCTGCCCCGGCTTTTCCTTGTCAAGCTGGGGCTTTAGGGGTGCAGCTCAGCCCCGGGTCATGCCGTCGAGGTTCCCGGGGTTAGGGAGGGGTTGCCTTGGGGGCCTCGGCCCCGTTTGCCCCTCTTTGGTCCTTGTACCTTTGGTGAGGGGCTGGCAGTTCCTCAGAGAAGGGTTGTTCCTTCCCTCTCTGTGTTCCTGTTGTTTTCGGGTATACCCCTCCCTGGGTTCGGTTCCGTGTTCCTTTGGGATCGTCAGTCCCATCGTTCCTGGGGGTGTGTTTTGCCCCCTTTTCCTTACCCTTTTCGCTCTTACGTTGCGATACTGTTCCGGAAAAAAAATTGAATGTTCAGGTAAGGAACATTCATACAAGGTGTGAAACACGCGTTGATGGATTTATATATTGCCTTGTATATACAATGCCTAAACAACTTCGTATCGTTGTCCCTGCGTGTCCCTTGCTCAGGGGTGTTTGTCGTGGTTCTCGTTGGTTCACGAGTCTCTTCGTACCTTCCAATATTATTGGAACGTCTGTTGATTTTCGATGAGGTTTCCCTCTGGTCTTTTGTCGGCCTCATTGGTTACCTTCCGTCATCTGTTTTCTTTTGCTTCGTTTTCGCCTTGTTTTGTTTTCGTATCGTCTCTACTTCCATTTTCGGTGTTCTTCGTCTTCGTTACGCACACCTTCCTGGTGTTTGTATGATGTGTGTTTACATTGTGTTTGTACGTTGTGTGTACGATCTGTGTGTCCGCCATGTGTACGAGCCACGCCTCCCGTTGGACGGGTGGTGCGTTCATACCTCGTGTGCTGGGGCCGCGGTGTGCTTTTTGTTTATGAGCAGTATGCTCGTGTGTTCGCGTCGTTTCTCGGGGTTTTCCACGGCTTCTTGCTTGTTTTCTCCCTCCGGTCATGGCCCTCTGGATGCTGAGGGTGTTCTGGATTTATGTCTAGGTGTCACTTCGTTCTTCCTCTGCTTCCGGGTGTGGGATGGCTCGGCGTGGCGCCGCTTCCTCCCCCTCTGTCCTGCTCTGTCTTCTGCGGGGCGCGCGCCTCTGGGCGTATTTCTCCTTCGACTTCCGAATTCTATTCAGGTAATGGTACATTCCATGCCTACTGCCTCGAGTATGCTTGGCTTTCAGGCACACCTTTAGCGCTCTCCTGGTATGTTACTTGGCTCGCCTGTGTTGTGGCACGGTCCTGTGTCCGCTCTGCAGGTGAGGTTGTCATGTCTGGCGCTTCTGTCGGCCATGGGCTGGTTCTCACTTTTTGGTGGGGAGCTTGCCTAGTTGTGCTTGCGGGGGTTGAGCTCTGGCTCTTGGGCCCCACCTCTCCTGTCCGTTGACAGTTGTGCAGTTTCCTGAGCCTCCTGGGCTCTGTCTTCTCTACGGTTGCTCTTGTGGGTGGAGTCTGCCTCCACCACATAGCTTCTTAGTGCTTTCTGCTTCCTTTCCCCCTCTGACATTGATCAGGTTCTTTTTCGTGTCTGTGGCTCCCTGTGTCCAAGGGGACACAGGCTTCCTCCTGTGTCCCCTTGTGCATACGACCATACGGACATATGACCAGAGGAACTGCAGAGGGCCTATTAGCCCGTACAAGGCAGCTCCTATTTCTTCCTAACCATTTCCACTAGTATACATGTCCAACCCACGTTTGCACAAATTGTGGGGCCTCGCCACCACGTTACGCGGTAATTGGTTCCGTGAATCACCGAACCTGTTACCGTGCCGGTCATTCCTCAGGTCTTTCCTGATTCTACACTTATCCCTTTTATGCCCATTGTTTCGTATCCAAAATGTGCTGCATGGGTGGCATGTGCCTCTGTCCCAGTTCTATTGTTTCGTGAAGATTGGTGACAATAAACACAACCACTCAGAGGCTACATGTTTTTTGTTGCGTATACAGTGGTATGTGGGGTGATATTTTGGTGGGCAATGGTGCGAGTTCAGCGCACTGGGAGTCGGTACAGTTTCTCGCAAGTGTCTGTTTTAGACCACACTTGCGGGTCGACTAGTTATTATTCGCTACTCTGCTGCTTCTGTGCTCGGGATATACCTCGCCGTTCTCCAAAGGTTGGCAGGCATATTAACTGGAAGTTTGGAACGGTTTGAGTTCCATGATTGGTCCTCCATAGAGCTTTGCTTCTCTCGTTAGGCTAATGCGTTTGGAGCAGGTATCTTCTTGGGATAATCTGCTCACTCCACCACCCTTGTTCACTGCTCCATCCTTGTTTACTCTTCCCCGCTTGGCGGGATTGAGTCGATGGCTCCTAAAGGGGTGTTTGGTCACTTTGCGTGGGTCTTCAGTGACTTTTGTCCCTGTCTTTTGTTCTTTGTTGTCCTGTGGGGCTCTGCCCCGCATTTCGGCGCTTTTGGTTTCGTTGTCGGCACCTGGGTCTTTTCCCTCTCGGGACACTCATTCCTTGCCTAACTTCGGTGCCTGACTGCACCCTGCTGTCCATGAGGTCCATCGGGTATGTACACCCTCCTCTACACATTTTGTGATTGGTCGTGTGCCTTACTTCCCGGTCGCTCCTTGGGCCGTATTCAGGGTTTTCCTTACCTATTCCCATTTTTCCTCCTCCCATGCTCCACCTATTTGTGTATCTGGGTCAGTGCTTCTGGCCTATCCTGTTGTTTGGTGCTCAGGTGGGCCTCTGTCCGTGTTCAGTTCCCTGCTTTTGGACTTCTCTGGTGTTCTGTTTTGGTACCAAGTTCCTGCGATTTTCTGTGTGACTTCCTGCAGGCTTCGGTGTTGCGCTGTCTGTGAGGAGGTTGGGGACTTTTGGTCTGCCACTCCTGCCTTTCTGGTTCCTTTTCTTGGAACCGGGTTTGCTGGGTTCCGGTCCTGGCTCCTGTTTTTCTTTGTTCCTTTTCTGGAACGGGTGTGTTTGCTTTCCTGCAGTTCACGTCCTGGGTAGTTCTCCTCTTGGTTGCCTCTGGGACGCATGCATCTTTCTTCCCTGCTGGAGCTGGTTATCTTGCTCCTTTAGGTTGCGGGGTCGCAGTTTTTCGATTCTCATTTTGCACCTTCGTTCGTGGTGCTAGTTTCTCGTCGTTTGTGTCGGCACTGGTGGGTTCCTTATTGGTCTCCCACGTGCGTGTTTTGTCTCGGGGGCGGTGTGTGGTTTTCCTGGCGGTCCTTCCGGTTTTCCTATCACTGCGAAGGGTCCTTCGGTTTTGATAGGATTGACTTGTCTTCCCTTCGGGGTTGTTCCGGGTCCGTCGTCTGGGCTCCTGTGCTGTCACCTCGTATTGGGTGATGCTGGCAGAGCCGCTCCTGCTTGCGTTCAGTGTTGCCGTTCCTTCTGCTCCATTCCACTTGCTGTCCTGGGCGTTGTTCCCCTCTGGCCTGCTCTTGAGTTCTGGTGCCGTCCTGGTAGTTGGCCTGGGTGGTCTATTTTCTTCTCGTTTTTGTCTTTTGTGTTGTCTGTGGTCTTGGTTTTTAGGTTAGGGCGCGTGGCATCTGCCTCCCAGTTCCTTCCCTGTTTTCCTTATCTGTGGTGAGGTAGCTCCGAGGAGCCGATGGGGCTGCCCCCAGAAGACCAGCGTTGAATGTAATGAAACGTCATTTTCTGGGTGAGTCCCGAAGGCTCCCCGGCATCCCTCCCCCCATCCGGTCTGCGGCGTTTTTCGCGTATTTTGACATCCAGCCTAAAAACTGCCAGTTGGATTGCCGGTGTGGAGGGTCTGGGGCTCTCCCTTCCCCTCCCGGGGAGGGGGGTTGCGCAGACGGTGGCTCAGCGACGTGATGACGTCATACTAGTTACATAATTTTGTTTGGGGAGTTCTGTCCACTCGTTCGGTTTTCGGTAGCAATATTTTTACCCAAATAGGGGTTTGTTTTGGGGTGCCTACCTTTCTGGGTGCCTACCTTTCCCAGTCGATGGCAGACATAGAATGCTCCCAACCACAAGGGGGTTTCTATAGGCCATTGCTCCTCATGCCTCTCTGAGGGGTCCAGGTTCTGGCTCGTGGTCCCCGGTAGGCAAGAACTCCTAGCACTTTGACTAATGCCAGAAAGTTATAGATATCCATTCAGCCTGGATAACTCCGGGGAGCCTCCGGGACTTGCCCAGAAAATGGCGTTTCATTACATTCAACGCTGGTTTTTTTTCTCCTTTGTTTATTATCTGATTTCAAACTGTTTTCTTTGTCTCTTTTGATTGGTTTGATGATTAGGGACATTATGAGGGACCATTTTGATGATTAGGCACCACTTATATAATGGATACCCTAAATATATCCCCTAAATCATTATATTTATTATACTTATCCCTATATTTTGTGTTTTTTGGGGGTTAATTTTTCTTGACTTCATTTCAACACACATTGACCTACAACTTTCACATATTCGAGTATGAATGCCAAACAATATTTATTAAAACATACAATTAGATTAACGAATTCAAACTACTGAACTTTTATTCCTTGTTGATAACTTCAACTTCAATTATCTCTGAAACCAGAGTTTCAACTTTGAGTGGCTTCTAAAATTCGAGTTATTAACCAATTCACACTATTTTGACATATTGTGTATTCACCTAATTGTACTCGCCTAATTGTGCTTGCGGGGGTTGAGCTTTGGCTCTTTGGTCCCGCCTCTCAACTGTCAATCAACTGGTGTACAGATTCCTGAGCCTACTGGGCTCTATCATATCTACATTTGAAACTGTGTATGGAGTCAGCCTCCACCACATCACTTCCTAGTGCATTCCATTTATTAACTACTCTGACACTGAAAAAATTCTTTCTAACGTCTCTGTGGCTCATCTGGGTACTAAGTTTCCACCTGTGTCCCCTTGTTCGTGTCCCACCTGTGCTGAAGAGTTTGTCTTTGTCCACCCTGTCAATTCCCCTGAGAATTTTGTAGGTGGTTATCATGTCTCCCCTTACTCTTCTGTTTTCCAGGGATGTGAGGTTCAGCTCCTTTAGCCTTTCCTCGTAGCTCAATCGTCTCGGTTCCGGGACGAGCCTGGTGGCATACCGCTGAATCTTCTCTAACTTTGTCTTGTGTTTAACTAGGTATGGACTCCAGGCTGGAGCTGCATACTCCAGGATTGGTCTTACATAAGTGGTATACAGGGTTCTGAAAGATTCCTTACACAAGTTCTTGAAGGCAGTTCTTATGTTGGCCAGTCTAGCATATGCCGCTGATGATATTCTTTTGATGTGGGCCTCTAGGGACAGGTTCGGTGTGATATCAACCCCAGATCCTTCTCTCTATTTGACTCTTGCAGGATTTCCCCTCCCAGATGATACCTTGTGTTCAGCCTCCTGCTCCCTTCGCCTAATTTCATCACCTTACACTTTCCTGAGTTGAACTTTAGCAGCCATTTTCTAGACCATTCCTCCAGTTTATCCAGGTCATCCTGTAGTCTCTGTCTATCTTCATCCGTCTTGATTCTTCTCATAATTTTTGCATCATCAGCAAACATCGAGAGGAATGAGTCTATACCCTCTGGAAGATCGTTCACATATATTAGAAACAGGATGGGTCCAAGTACTGAGCCCTGTGGGACTCCGCTGGTGACATCTCGCCACTCTGATGTCTCCCCCCTCACCGTTATTCGCTGTTTCCTGTTGCTTAAGTACTCCCTTATCCACTGGAGCACCTTCCCTTTTACTCCTGCCTGTTGCTCCAACTTTTTTAACAGCCTTTTATGGGGTACTGTGTCAAAGGCTTTTTGGCAATCCAGGAAAATGGAGTCTGCCCACCCTTCTCTTTCCTTCCTAATTTTCGTTGCCTGGTCATAAAATTCTATTAAACCTGTGAGGCACGATTTACCATCTTTGAACCCATGTTGGTGGTGCGTTACAAAGTGCTCTGCTGTCTGTTCTACAATCCAATCAGAATGGATTTTTCATAAACTTTATACATTTGGAGTTATAATTTTTCGGGGTCTAAATTTGCCGCATATTTCAAATGTCCTAGTGACGATTTTTTTTACAGTAAACTATACTAAAAACCTATCTTCTAATTTAATGAAAATGAAGATCATATTCTATTTTGAGAGAATAACAACATTAAATGAACAATTAATGATAGTTCATATTTTTTATTCTGAATTGAAAATCTGAATTTTTCAATATTCAATTTTAATTTTGATTACTGTATCTGGTTTTTCAAGTTACACTGATCATTTAGACAAAGTTGGAGCATTTGCCTAGTTGATTATGCAAAAATAAATGGAAAGTGTTTGTGCATGTTTTAAAAACTTATTTTACATATATGATTTCACAAAAAATAATTTATGTATTGCATGGTCTAAGGGTTAATATGAAATAAGCTGATGGAAGTACTGGACTGTCTAATCTCACTTATCAGAGTTATATAGGATGGCCCCCCACCCCCCGCAGATAAGCCAGACGTGCTGGTAAGCGGAATTTTTACCAGGAAGTTCAATAGTGAACATATTCACAATTTTTTGCTTCATAACAAACATAATTTGAATTTCCACACACACACTTTAACACTAACAACAACATAGAGAATGTGTGCGACTACAGGAGAATAGGCAGGTACGTAAAAGGGAAAGATCGACCTTTGAGGATCACCCTAAACGGTGCCAAACAGATGGAAGAAGTACTAAGGAATGCTAGAAAATTGCAAAGTGATGAGGATGGGAAAGGGTGGTCATTAAGACGAGATCTTTCAAAAGAAGATAGAGAGAAGCTGAAACTGAACCTCGCCGAGGCAAAACATTTAAATGAGAGCAGGAATGTAGAAGAAATAAATTCTTTTTTCTACAAAGTGATAGGGGTAGGCAAACCAGTAAAGTGGTACATAAAGGCAAACCAACAAAATCAATAGAGAGAGGGGGAGTGAAGAATAAGGAGAGGGGGAACAAGTTCCTGAAGATTGCATACACCAACATAGATGGAGTGAGATCGAAGATACTGGAGTTAAGTGATGTAATACAGCTGCAGACACCAGACATTGTTGCACTCACGGAGACAAAACTTGAAGATGTAATTTTAAATGAGGTCATATTCCCAAGGGGCTACTCAATTTGGAGATGGGGCAGAAAAATTAGGAAAGGCGGTGGCGTTGCTGTGCTGGTAAAAGAACACCTAAAGGTGAGGGAAATAATGACTGCCAATCCACAAGAAGTTGACATAATAGCACTAGAGATCTGCCATGAGGATGATAAACTAATGATAATAAATGCATATAGTCCACCGCCAAGCAGCACATGGTCAAAGGAGGAGCTAGATAGTAAACGTGAAGGTCTTATAACAATAATGAGAGAGATTATAGCGAGAGCGGATAACGATAGATCACGACTGTTGATAGTCGGTAACTTCAACTTGAAATCCATAGACTGGGAAGCATATGAAGCTAAAACAGAAGATTTTTGGACCTGTAAATTTGTAGACCTCATCCTGGAAACATTCTTGTATCAACATGTTAAACAAGCTACGAGGATGAGGGAAGGGGACGTTCCCTCCATGCTAGATTTGATATTTACCAGGAAGGAGGAAGAGATATTTGACATTCAGTGCCTTCCTCCCTTAGGTAAAAGTGACCATGTCTTTTTGGGAATAAAGTATGCAATGCGTTATAAGCTGGAAGAAAATAAGGAGTTTGAAGCAGTTGAAAAACCAGACTTCAGGAGAGGACATTATGGTGACCTTAGAAATTTTTTTAGTGAGTATAATTGGACAGACTTGATGCTAGGCAAGGAAGTGAATGAGATGTATGTCAAGTTTTGTGAAATATATGATAAAGGCACAAAAAAATTTATACCAAAACAGAGATGCAGAACTAGGAAACAGGATTGGTTCAATAGAAATTGCGAGAGGGCTAGAGACCAAAAGACACAAAAATGGAATCAATACAGGAAGAGGCCGAACCCCCAAACATACCAGCGATATAAAGATGCGAGAAACAACTACACGGCAGTGAGGAGAGAGGCAGAAAGAAATTTTGAAAAAGGGATTGCAGACAAATGTAAAACAGAACCAGGTCTATTCTATAAATTCATAAACAACAAATTGCAGGTAAAGGATAATATTCAGAGGTTGAAAATGGGAAATAGATTCACGGAAGATGAAAAGGAAATGTGTGAAACACGAAACGAAAAGTTCCAAAGTGTGTTTGTACAAAATGAAATCTTTAGGGAACCAGATACAATAAGAATTCCAGAGAACAACATAGAGCACATAGAGGTGTCTAGAGACGAAGTGGAAAAAATGCTCAAGGAGCTAAGTAAGAACAAAGCAGTTGGTCCAGATGGAGTTTCACCATGGGTTCTGAGAGAATGTGCACCTGAGCTCAGCATTCCACTTCAACTGATTTTCCAGGCATCCCTGTGTACAGGAGCTGTAGCTGATGTGTGGAAAAAGGCTAACATAGTTCCAATCTACAAAAGTGGAAGCAGGGAAGACCCCCTTAATTATAGACCTGTATCATTGACAAGTGCAATAGTCAAAATATTGGAAAAAATAACTAAAACTAAATGGGTAGAACACTTGGAGGAAAACGACATATAAGACAGACAGTATGGTTTTCGATCTGGAAGTTCCTGTGTAACGAACTTGCTCAGTTTTTATGATCGAGCCACAGAGATTTTACAGGAAAGAGATGGTTGGGTTGACTGCATCTATCTGGACCTAAAAAAGGCCTTCGACAGAGTTCCCCATAAGAGGTTGTTCTGGAAACTGGAACATATTGGAGGAGTGACAGGTAAGCTACTAACATGGATGAAAAATTTCCTAACTGACAGAAAAATGAGGGCCATAATCAGAGGCAAGGTATCAGATTGGAGGAATGTAACGAGTGGAGTACCTAAGGGTTCAGTTCTTGCACCGGTAATGTTCATTGTCTACATAAACGATCTACCAGTGGGAATACACAATTACATGAACATGTTTGCTGATGATGCTAAGATAATAGGGAAGATAAGAAACTTAGATGATTGTCATGCCCTTCAAGAAGACCTGGACAAAATAAGTATATGGAGCAACACTTGGTAAATGGAATTTAATGTGAATAAATGCCATGTTATGGAATGTGGAACTGGAGAACATAGACCCCACACAACCTATAAATTATGTGAGAAATCTTTAAAGAATTCTGATAAAGAAAAGGATCTAGGGGTGGTTTTAGATAGAAAAATGTCACCTGAGGACCACATTAAGAACATTGTGCAAGGAGCCTATGTTACACTTTCTAACCTTAGAATTGCTTTTAAATACATGGATGGAGAAATACTAAAGAAATTGTTCACGACTTTTATTAGACCAAAGCTGGAATATGCAGCGGTTGTGTGGTGCCCATATCTTAAGAAGCACATCAACAAACTGGAAAAGGTGCAACGACATGCCACTAAGTGGCTCCCAGAACTGAAGGACAAGAGCTACGAGGAGAGGTTAGAGGCATTAAATATGCAAAAACTAGAAGATAGAAGAAAAAGAGGCAATATGATCACTACGTTCAAAATAGTAACAGGAATAGATAAAATTGATAGGGAAGAATTCCTGAGACCCGGAACTTCAAGAACAAGAGGTCATAGATTTAAACTAACGAAACAAAGCTGCCGGAGAAATATACGAAAATTCACTTTTGTAAACAGAGTGGTAGACGGTTGGAACAAGTTAAGTGAGAAGGTGGTGGCGGCCAAAACCGTCAGTGGTTTCAAAGCATTATTTGACAAAGAGTGCTGGGGAGACGGGACACCACGAGCGTAGCTCTCATCCTGTAACTACACTTAGGTAATTACACTTAGGTAATTACTATCAGTCACTTTGGACCTGACTCGTGTCCATTATTTTTCTCTTGAATCCTAACTTTGGACCTGACTTGCGTCCACTACAAAAATATTTGTATAAAATTTATTTTTTATGCGATCGACTTGGTGATACTTTCAAAATGAGCACCATAAAATTCCCATTGTCCTTGATAGGCCCACTGGCCACGTGGTGCTTCGGCACAAGGCGCCTACCTCGTGTTTTTTTGACATCGCTCGTGACCAGACCGCTCTCCCCTCGCGTCCACAACGCGTGCGTTTTTTTGCGTTTATTTCGCTTCCCGTGTATTCTCCAACCTTTATATATATTCCACGATGGATCCTGGCCAAGGTCCAAGCAGTGTTACTCCCACAAAAGGGAAGAAGTTGTACAAAGAGGACAAGATAAGTATGTTGTACAAAAAGTATAATCGAGTGAAGCTTACTCCTACCAAGATACCCGATTTATGTGCAGAGTTATCAGATGTTGCGTCTGATGTAGAAGGTGAGGGAGGGTTGAGTGACTTCAACAGTGATAATTTGGATTCTGAAACAGGTAATTACGATGTTTCTAGGAGTGACGAAAGTGATGAGAGTGAGGAAAGTGAACCAACCCCACCGCCTCGTACCTGAAAGCGTACAGGTCCTGGACGCGCCACATAGCCAGATCCGGCTAGTCCCTGGTCCACAGACAATACTCCACCAATTGTAGATGATTTCACTGCAACACCAGGCCTAACTATTCCGTCCCCCATCACCGCTCTGCAATTTATTCAATTATTTCTGACTAGAACGCTCATAGAATATTTCACATATGAATCGAACCTGTATGCCAACCAAATCATGGCTCATGGTAGCGAGAACATCAGGAAGATGTGGGTGCCCATCAGCGTAAAGGAAATGGCCAGATATATAGGCCTGTCCATGTTGATGGGGGTTTGCAGGCTACCAACAATGAGAATGTACTGGCAGATAATCAAGGCTTTGGCACACCCGTTTCTTCAACACTTTCATGTCGGTGAAGCGGTTTCAGCACATTGCAAAGTTTTTCCCACTCATACAATAACCATGCCATTCCACCGAATAATACAGACAGGTTGCTCAAAATTCGAAACGTGATGGATTATCTGAAATCAAAATTTGCATCAATATACATTCCCAAGAAACAACAGTCTCTTGATGAAGGCACGATGGCCTGGCGTGGCAGGTTATCTTTCAAGGTTTATAATCCGAACAAGCCGGAAAAATATGGAGTGAAACTTTACATGCATGCTGAATCTGTTTCTAGGTATATATATGATTTTGAAGTGTATTGTGGAATAGGCAAAACTGTAATGGAGACAGTCATAGGCCTGATTGAGCCCCTAATGGACAAAGGTTATCATCTCTACATGGATAACTATTATAACTCGGTCAACCTTACAGAAACGTTACGTGAACGGAAGGTTTACACATGTGGCCCCTAATGGGGCCACATCCTCCTCACTAGTAACAGACTGGAGAATCTCCTCTTTACCTATCACACCATATCCTGGGTCATCAGCATCTCTCTAGCCATTCAATCACATCCTGTCTTTCTAAATTTTCACCAGCATTTCTGAACATTCCATGGATTTTATCTGTAAATCCTTCAAAAATAATATAATCTTCCTCTTCATTGTTGACCGTACCTGGGAAGATTTTCTTCCAAGAATTCTTCAAATTCGATTCCTTTACTTCACTCCATACTTTGGCCCACCACCAAAATTTTGTTGAGCAGTGGGGTGGTATTAGGAGGAAGCGCCATGCACGTTATCTTGCCATCATGTGAGGTTAAGGTGTCAATACTGGGGTGGGCAGGTGCATTATCAAACAACAGCAAACCCTGAACTAAACTTACTCATTTGATGTTTATGAATTTCCTTGCAAACCACATCGTGAAACAAAGAAAGATCTCCTGTGTAAACCATGCAGTCTTTGAGCTATAATATTTCACAGGCAGATTGTTCAAACAATCAAGGCTCTTGGTTTTTTGGATTTTCCAATAATTGCACAGATGGTTGTGTGCGTGCCATCAACATTGAATCATGGCATGGTCTACAGCCTGTCCTTGTTAACCTTACACCCTGACACACTGCCCTCACTCCTCAGAGCTAATTCTTTTTTTTTTTCAGGCAAACTACTCCAATACAGCCCTTTTTCATCACTGTTATGTATTTCATACAAATGTAAATCATTAGACAAAGTATGTGTGCTTAATTAGTTTAAGTGATTCAACACTGCTCGTATTTGCACTCAATTTTTCACTGACAGTTTTCCTTTACACAGTTTTGTGCCTCACTTTAAATCTTGCAAACCTACTTGCAGCATTTATTTCTGCACCACAAATTGTCACACCAGCTGTGCAGTGCTGTGTAAACCACTTGTACACAGTCCATCCAACTCTACATTATAATTACCTAAGTGTAGTTACAGGATGAGAGCTACGCTCGTGGTGTCCCGTCTTCCCAGCACTCATTGTCATATAACGCTTTGAAACTACTGACGGTCTTCACCTCCACCACCTTCTCACTTAACTTGTTCCAACCGTCTACCACTCTGCAAAAGTGAATTTTCTTATATATCTTCGGTGTCTTTTTTTAGTTAGTTTCAATCTATGACTTCTAGTTCTTGAAGTTCCAGGTCTCGGGAATCTTCGCAATCGATTTTATCAATTCCTGTCACTATTTTGTACGTAGTGATCATATCACCTCATTGTGTCCTAGTTTGGGCATATTTAATGCCTCTAATCTCTCCTCATAGCTCTTGTCTTTCAGTTCTGGGAGCCACTTAGGGGCATGTCTTTGCACTTTCTCCAGTTTGTTGCTGTGCTTCTTAAGATATGGGCACCATACAACCGCTGCATATTCCAGTTTTGGTCTAACAAAGGTTTTGAACAATTTCTTTAATATTTCTCCATCCATCTATTTAAAAGCAATTCTGAAGTTAGAGAGTGTGGAATAAGCCCTTTTGCACAATGTTCTTAAATTAATGTGATCCTCAGGTGATAGTTTTCTATCTAGAACTACCCCAAGATCTCTTTCTATATCAGGCTTCTTTAAAGATTTCTCATATAATTTATAGGTTGTGTGGGGTGGATGTTCTCCTATTCCACATTCCATAACATGGCATTTATTTACATTAAATTACATTTGCCAAGTGGTGCTCCATACAGTATACTTATTCTGTCCAGGTCTTCTTGAAGGGTATGACACTCGTCTAAGTCACTTATCTTCCATATTATCTTAGCATCATCAGCAAACATGTTCATATAATTCTGTATTCCATCTGGTAAATCGTTTATGTAGACAATGAACATTACTGGTGCCAGAACTGAACCCTGTGGTACTCTGCTTGTGACATTTCTCCAATCGGATACACTTCCTCTTACTACTGCCCTCATTTCTGGGGGGAGCCCCGTCGGCTCCCCGGAGCTATCCCAGGCTGATATGCTAATGTCAGACTTTGGCATCAGTCATGTGTATGGAGTTCTTAGGCCTACCGGGGACCACGGCCAGAACCGGGCCCCCTCAGAGAGGCAAGGGGAGCAATGGCCTATAGAAGCCCCCGTGTAGTTGGAAGCATTCTATGTCTGCCATCGACCGGAACAGGCACCTAGAAAGGTAAGCGCCCCAAAACAAACCCCTATTCTGGTTAAAATTGTTACCTAAAACCGAACTAGTGGATAGAACTCCCCAACCGAAAACAAGCAAACTAGTGTGACGTCACACACTGCCGCGCCGCTGTCTGCGCAGCTCCCCCCTCCCCGGGAGGGGGAAGGGGGAGCCCCAGACCCCCCGCGCCGGCTACCCACACCTCAGTTCTTGAGGCTGATGCTATAGGCGATGGTCGTGTGCTCTGGCTCCGGTGTCGCTACTGCACTGTGCTTTGTGTGTGGTGTTAGTTTTGTGGGTGCGAGAGCCAGGAGTTATCTTCAGTTCTCGGGCTGCATGCGCCTAGGGCTGCCTTCCCTAGGTGCCCTGTAAGTACTGCCCTTGGGGCTTGGGGCCACCTTCCACAGGCTCCTCGGGGTCTGCCTCTGCTGGTCCGTTTTACCTTTCGGTTTTTCGGCCGCCTGTTGGGCTCTTGGGTGTTCTGTTCTCCCTTGTTACCGGCAGGTAAGGGGCAGTTTGCACTGGTAGGGGCGCAGGGTGCTGCTCAGCTTGTATTTCCCGACATCGCGGCCGGCTCTGTTCCTTGGGGTTCGCTGTCCTCTTGCGGGGTTTTGTTTTTGTTTTTGTTTTTGCCTGGTGGGGGGTTCTGTCATTTTATTCAGTTTGTTTTTGCCCTTCCACTGTTCTCCTCGGTGGCGCCCCCTGCTAGGTCCCCGTGAGTGTACACGTCCCTGGGGTTCAGCTTTAGAAGTTTGCTTGGTAGTTTTGGGCGCCGGTTTGCAGCACCCTGCCTGGGACTACCTGAGCGCGAGTCCTCTTAAAGTAAACGCTCAGGACCCTGGGAATCCCCTAGGGGGCGCGTGGGTCCGATGGATGTGACCCCGGAGTCCCCACTCGCTGTGTGCGAGTTTGAGGGTTGCTCGGTCCCCTTGTCTCAGGGTGACCCTCATTGTTTTTGCCTCTGCCACGCTGCCTGTTGGGTCGGTGATACTTTCGACCCTGAGTCCTGTGAGTGTTGCTGCTTGCTTGTGACTCAATTTACCCAATCCTCTGATGATTCTATTCGGGTACAGGCGGCACGTGCGTTGCAGTCTAGGTTTCGTCTGTTGCAACGCGCTCGGTTGGTTGCTTCCCCGGATGCCCCGGGGCTGCCCCGCTTTGCTTTTCGAGACCCGGACTTGGGGGTGGGGGTCGCTTCGATCCTGGTTCAGTCCGCACCTCCTCGTCCTTCCCCTTCTGTTCGTTCTGGTCCCCCGCCCCTGTTTCCGGCTCCGAAGCGTCCGAGGGTTTCGGGGTCGGAGCATGGGTTACTTGATCTCGAGACTCGGGCAGCTTCGGGGGTTGCCCCTTCCGGGGGGGCGGCAGAGGCATTAGAGTCTTGTCTCCCGGCCGAAGCTTCAGGGTCTGACCAGTGGGCCCCCCTTCCTCCAGCTTTTTCGGCTGCTCCGTCCTTGTCTTGTGGGGTCAGGGCTTGGGGAGAGGACTCGGCCTCGGGTCCTGTGGTGACGGACCTCGAGGCTGGGGAGGGGCTGACTTGGGGGCCTTGGGCCCTGCTAGACCACGCCTGGGTTTTTCTTCCCACTGAGCGGGGCTTATTGTTACAAGGAGTGGGGTTTTCTTTCCCCCCCTTTGCGTACGAGTTGGATTTGGTGTCGGCCCCTCCCCGGGTTCGGTTCCGTGTTCCCCCGGGTACGTCGGTTCCGTCCTTCCGGAGGTTTTCGGCTTATCGCATCCAACCTGGTGTGGTGCGAGCGGCCTTTGCGGCTTACCTCCTGCGTGACCCGGATTATGCCTCGGAAATGGATCCGTTCAGGTTTGGGACTTCGTTCCCTTTCTGGCTCCGTTACGAGGTTCCGGAGTCGTCCTGGCTAGCAGACTGCCCCTTGTTTGGTCTGGATTCCTGGCATTCCTTCTGTCGTTCCCGCACGCTGGAGTGGCAGGAAGCTTCCACGGTGCTTCAGGTTTTCCTGGGGGGTGAACTTGAGTACCTGAATGAGTGCTTGTTTGCCCCTGCCCTTCCCCGCGATATGGGCGTTATTCAGCTCCATGTGCAGGTTCCCTCCCTTTCGGCGGCGCTCGTGGCGGAGGACTTGCGCGCTCGGGGCCTTTTGTGTTCGGCCTTGCGGTTCTTTTCCCTCCTGGAGCTGTCTTCGGATTGGCTCGTGGAGGATGTGGGGACGCTTGGGTCCGTCCCGGGGTCCGGCACCTTGTCCTCGGCTGCGCGTTCGTCGGCTGCCTTGTTGAAGCTGTTCACGCCGATTTTGCGGGATGCGGTTTCCCTGTTCTATGCTTCCCGTCTCGCGTGTCAGCAGGCGGTGCTGGGTTCCTCCGTGGAATCTGCTTGGGCTCTGGCCCTTAGGCGTTCTTCACCTTTTTGTCCTCTCCTGTTTGGGGAGTCGGCCGTGGCGCAGTTTATTCAGGCTGCGTCGGCGGCTTGTCGTCCGATGTCGGACTTGTTGGTTTTCCGGGGGTCCCGGGGTGGGTCTTCCCGGAAAGGTCGTGCCAGGGCTCGGGGTTCCTCTCGTCGTGGTAGGCCTCTGGTGTCAGGTTTGGGGTTGGCTCCTCCTGCGGACCCTCCCTCGTCTGGTCGGCGCGGTGTTCGCGCTGTGCGGGGTTCTGGGTCTCGTAAGGGTCGCCGGCCCTTTCGCGGTTTGCCCCCTTGACGGGGCGATGGGGGGGCGGCTTGCGCTGTTCGCCCGCGCCTGGTCCCACGATTCGTGGGCCTTTCGGGTCGTGTCTCGCGGCCTGCGGTGGCGTTGGGTGGCCCCTCCCCCCTATGGGGGGTCGGGGCTGGCAGGGCAGGCTTCTTCCCCTGCACTCTGTCGAGTTGTCTTGGAGTGGGTACGCTTGGGCGTCGTCGAAACGACGTCGTCCCTCAGATGGGTTCCCGTCTGTTTCCGGTTCCGGAACGGGACTGCGCGGACCTGCGGTTCATTCTGGACTTGTCCCGTCTGAACCCCTGGGTTCATTGCCCCTCCTTTCGGATGACTACGCTGTCTCAGGTTCGGCTCCTCTTGGAGCCGGGAGCTTGGATGGTGTCCCTGGACCTCCGGGACGCTTATTGGCATGTCCCGATTCATCCGCGGTTCAGGGACTGGCTCGGTTTTGTGGTGGGGCATCTGAGTTACCGCTTTCGTTGTCTCCCGTTCGGGTTGAACCTGGCACCTCGCGTGTTCACACGCCTTACACGGGTTGTGGTGGCTCGTTTGCGTCTCCTAGGTGTTCGGGTGTTGGCCTACCTCGACGACTGGCTGGTTTGGGCTCCCAGCCAGTCAGCTTGCTTGCTAGCCAGGGATTTGGTTCTTTCCCAGCTCGCCGGGTTCGGGTTCTTGGTGAACTGGAGGAAGTCCCATCTGGTTCCCTCTCAGGTTCGGACTTGGCTGGGTCTCGTGTGGGACTCTCGAACCGCCTCCTTGTCTCTCCCTCCGGAGTCTCTCCTGCGGCAGCGGTCCCGCCTTCGTCTGTTTCTGGAGGGCCCTCGGGTCACCCGGCGGTTGCTCGAGGGGTTGTGCGGGAGCCTGAACTTCGCGATGGTGGTCTACCCGCCGGGTCGGGTTTGGCTTCGACGGCTGTTCTGGTTCCTTCGGGGTTCCCCCTTCCGCCTCTCTCGCGATCGCAGAGTTCGACCCCCGGGGGACTTGCGTCGGTTGCTGCGTCACCGGCTTCCTCTTCGGGTTTTTCGGGGTTCAGTGCCTTGGCGCCTACCCGAGCCCTCGCTCGATGTGTACACGGATGCGTCGTCTCTCGGCTGGGGTTTTGTGACCAGTGCTCACCAGGCCGGCCAGGGGTGTTGGGATCCGTCCTTCCGTCGAGCTCACAGTACGGTGCGGGAGTTCGCGGCAGTGTGGTTTGCTCTGGGGAGGATTCGGGTGGCCCGCGGATCGACGATTCGGCTCCATTCGGACTGCTCTCCGGTGGTTCATTGCCTGAACCGCGGGGGTTCGATGCGGTCCTTGTCTCTTTGGGGTTGGTCGCTTCGGGTGACTCGTCTGCTGAGTTCTCGGGGTTTGGCTCTCCTGGCGGTTCACGTACGGGGCGTGTCCAACGTCTTGGCCGACGCCCTGTCTCGCTTCGTTCCCCTCTCCACGGAGTGGACGGTCGACGACGAGTCATTCCGTTGGCTTTGCCAGACGTTCGGGCGCCCCGAAGTGGACCTCTTCGTGTCGGCGTGGTCGCGGCGTCTTCCCGTTTATGCGGCGCCCTTCCCCGATTGCGAGGCCGTCGGGGTCGATGCCTTTCGGCTCGACTGGTCGAGGTGGGGGTTCCTGTACCTCTTTCCCCCGGTTCGGCTGTTGCTCCAGGTCCTGACTCGCTTAGAGACTTACCGGGGGAGAGTTGTCCTTCTGGCCCCTTGGTGGCCGGCCCAGCCTTGGTTTCAGGCGCTGGTTGCTTGGTGTCCGAACCCGAGGGTTTTCCCGCGGCTCCGCCTCTTTCAGCAGATCGGGCCGGTGCGTCACGTAGCTGGTTCGATCTTCTCCTCGAGTCTTCGCGTATGGTTTTTTTGACTCGAGTCTATCATCATCTCTATGGTGATCAGGTGGCCTCCTTTTTGGTGTCCCACCTGAGGGCTTCTTCTCGGCGGCAGTATGAAGTTTCCTGGCGGTCCTTCCGTTTCTTTTTGCGTCTTCGTCGTGTTAGCTCTTTGTCTGTTCGGGTGGTCTTGTCCTTCCTCTCGTGGTTGTTTCAGGACCGTCATCTTATGCCTAACACTGTCGCTTCGTATCGTGCGGCGCTGGCGGAGCCGCTTCAGCTTGCTTTTGGTATCGATGTTACGTCTGCGCCGTTTCGCAAGCTGTCTCGTGCATTGTTTCACCTCCGGCATGCTCATGCGTCGCCTGAGCCGTCCTGGTCTTTGGACAGAGTGCTCGCTTTCCTTTCATCTCCTCGTTTCGTTGTGGCCCCTTCGGTCCAGGATTGTTTTTCCAAGGCACTTTTCTTGTTGGCTTTGGCCTCTGGGGGTCGGGTAGGGGAGCTTCATGCTCTCCTCCGGCGCAGGGGTTTCTGCTCTTTTGGTCGTGGTGATAGTTTTGTTTGTTTGCAGCCGTCTCCTTTTCTGGCAAAGAATGACACTGCTGCGTTCCGGAGGGGTCCATGGGTGGTTGATGCTTGGTTGGTCAGGCCGGGGGTGCATCATGTTTTGTGTCCGGTTGCGGCGCTTCGCCGTTATTTGCGCGCCACAGCTTCTGTGTCCGGGGACGCGCTGTGGGTTGATCCGGTTTCCCTTCTTCCCTGTTCGCGGGTTCGGGTCTCTCAGGTCGTCCGCAGGGTTATTAGGTCCAGCCAGCCTGCGGTCTATCCCCGTGCCCATGACGTTCGTAAGTTCGCGGCTCTTGCTGCTGTCTTTGGGAATATGTCTTGGTCTGATATTCGGGCGCGGGGATTTTGGCGGTCGAACAGGGTCCTGGCTGCTCTTTACCTTGTGAATGTCCCTGGGCCTCGTCGGGCCTGTGTTGCTTTGGGTCGGCGGTTGCAGCCAGTTGTCTCGGCTTCGAGTTGAGGGGTGAGCGACGACCGCCTCCCGGGTAAGTCCCTCTTTTTCTGTCTGTGGGTAATTAGCTCTGGGCAGCCGACGGGGCTCCCCCCAGAAAACCAGCGTTGAATGTAATGAAACGCCATTTTCTGGGTGAGTCCCGGAGGCTCCCCGGCATCCCTCCCTCCCTCCGGTCGGCGGTTTTTCGCGTTTTTGACATCCAGCCTCAAGAACTGAGGTGTGGGTAGCCGGCGCGGGGGGTCTGGGGCTCCCCCTTCCCCCTCCCTGGGAGGGGGGAGCTGCGCAGACAGCGGCGCGGCAGTGTGTGACGTCACACTAGTTTGCTTGTTTTCGGTTGGGGAGTTCTATCCACTAGTTCGGTTTTAGGTAACAATTTTAACCAGAATAGGGGTTTGTTTTGGGGCGCTTACCTTTCTGGGTGCCTGTTCCGGTCGATGGCAGACATAGAATGCTTCCAACTACACGGGGCTTCTATAGGCCATTGCTCCCCTTGCCTCTCTGAGGGGGCCCGGTTCTGGCCGTGGTCCCCGGTAGGCCTAAGAACTCCATACACATGACTGATGCCAAAGTCTGACATTAGCATATCAGCCTGGGATAGCTCCGGGGAGCCTCCGGGACTCACCCAGAAAATGGCGTTTCATTACATTCAACGCTGGTTTTTTCTATCGGTCAGAAAACTTTTCATCCATGTTAGCAGTTTACCTGTCACCCCTCCAATGTGTTCCAGTTTCCAGAATAACCTCTTATGTGGTACTCTGTCGAAAGCCTTTTCTAGGGGAGGAGCCCCGTCGGCTCCTCGTAGCTATCTTGGCTGATATGCTAATGTCAGACTTTGGCATCAGTCATGTGTATGAAGTTCTGTGGGCCTACCGGGGACTAGGATCCAGAACCTGGCCCCCCCTCAGAGGCACGAGGAGCAATGGCCTATAGAAACCCTCGTGTGGTTGGAAGCATTCTATGTCTGCCATCGACCGGGTTAGGCACCCAGAAAGGTGGGCGTCCCAAAGCAAACCCCTATTCTGGTGAAAATTGCTTCAATAAGCCGAACAAGTAAATAGAACTCCCCCAAACAGAAATGAGCAAACGAGTATGACGTCACAAGTCGCTGCGCCGCTGTCTGTGCAGCTCCCCACTACCTGGGAGGGGGGAGGGGGAGCCCCGGACCCCCGCACCAGCCATCCACACCCCAGTTGTGAGGCTGATGCTATAGGTAACGGTCATGTACTCTGGCTCCAGTGGTTGTTTCAGCACTGTGCCTTGTGTGTGGTGACTGTCTTCTAGGTGGTGCCCGAGCCAGGTGTGATTCTCCAGTACTCAGGCTGCATGCGCTTAGGGTTTCCTTCCCTAGGTACCCTGTAAGTACTGCCCTTGGGGCTTGGGGCCACCTTCCACAAGTTCCTTGGGTTCTGCCTCTGCTAGGCCGTTTATTGCTTGGTTTTCGGCTGCCCTTTTGTGTGCTAGGGTGTTCTATCTCCCTGGTTCGCCTTAGGGTTGGGGGCAGTTTGCACTGGTAGGGGCACAAGGTACTGCGCAGCTTGTTTTCACCATTCATAGCGGCCGGCTCTGTTCCGCCTGGATACGCTGTTCTCTTGCGTTTTTTTTTATTTTTGTTTGCCTGTCTGGTGGGGGTTCTGCCTTGGTTCTTGGCCCCCCCTGTGTCCTGAGTACTCTTCCTTATTCTGGTGGTTCCCCCTGCTAGGTCCCCAACAGTATACACATCCAGGGGTTTTTTTTTTGGTAAGAGCCTGTGGGTGACAAATGGTAAATAGCCCGGAGCCACGTAAGGGTTAACCCTTAAACCGCGCAAATCATATATATATGATTTCGTGTCTAGCGCTATAATTTAAATGCCGCGCCTGGGATAGGGGCAGTTACAGTACAGCCACGACCGATAGTTGCCAGATGCCACCTAGAAAAAAAATCCAGGCCAACATTCTTGGGTGTGAGAGCGTCGGTATTAAGCGCGCCACCAAGGCTGGCGCACGCAGCACGAGCTCACAGCACCGCTGTTTAGCTTGTGACCACAGCATCGCCTACAAATGCCATAATATATATGATACTGCTATTATTTAGCAGTGATAGTATTACTGAAGCCCCCTGACTGTGATAAAACTGACCAGGATTCTGATAATAGCAGGATTGTGGTGATATTTAGCGCTGTACTCCATGGAGGGAGGAGTATGGCTGTGGAGGGAGGGTTGTGGCGTTGTCTTCTGACTGTGTGTGGCCACCATTTATTGACTGCACTCACCATACCAGCTTAGAGGTTCACTATGGTGAACACAAATGTAGATACTTATATATAACGTGTGTATAGTGAGAGATAACAGCGAGAGCAGTAGGTTGGGAGCTGCCATTTTGGTGAGGGAGGAGCGTCGTCTGCACAACATGGCATGTTGTTTACTGATGGCCACTGTGGTCTTTGGGCACCATACCAGCTTATTTGTACAGGTATGGTGAATAAAACAGGTAGATACTTACATATAATGTGTGTATATAGCATAATAACACCACAAACAGTATTGTTGGAGGAGAAATATTAGTGCGTCTGGCCTTGAGGGCGGCCGCCGATCAGATGACTGTGTGAGTAGCTACCTCTTTGTGCCTTTACTCACCATAGAAGCTTAGATGTACAGTTATGGTGAACAAAACATGTAAATACGTATATATAATGTCTGTGTATAGTGAATAAGTGCCAAAACAGTATTGTGGGAGGAGAATGAGGGCAAGTGAGGTGTTGTTGAGGGAGGGAGTGGCAGTGAGTGGCTCGCTGGTGTGTGGCGGTCACTCCTCGTTGCTTTTTGACTCACAAAACCAACTTAGTAGTTCGTTATGGTGAACAAAACATGCAGATACTTGTATACAACCTGTGTATATCGTGTAACAACAGCAAAACAATTTGTTTATTGTTTTATGAACATAATAATTGAATCACTAATATGCACACCATAATTTTGAGTACAGCGATGGTTCACACATTTTATTATATAAATATACCACAATTCACTGTCTGGAATAATATTACTGCAAAAAAACTAAGAAAAAATCCATGTGAAACATTGAAATAATTAGGTAATAATATATTTGTGGCAACTGCTGTCTGACAGCTTGGGCAGAGTAGACCTCGTCTGGCGAAGGCTCTGCCAACACCCTTTTCTGTGGGGAGCCCTGTCGGCTCCCTGGAGCTATCCCAGGCTGATATGCTAATGTCAGACTTTGGCATCAGTCATGTGTATGGAGTTCTTAGGCCTACCGGAGACCACGGCCAGAACTGGGCCCCCTCAGAGAGGCAAGGGGAGCAATGGCCTATAGAAGCCCCCGTGTGGTTGGAAGCATTCTATGTTAGCCATCGACCGGAACAGGCACCCAGAAAGGTAAGCGCCTCAAAACAAACCCCTATTCTGGTTAAAATTGCAACCAAAAGCCAAACTAGTGGATAGAACTCCCCAACAGAAAACAAGCAAACTAGTGTGACGTCACACGCCGCCGCGCCGCTGTCTGCACAGCTCCCCCCTCCCCGGTAGGGGGAGGGGGAGCCCCAGACCCCCCACGCCGTCTACCCACATCTCAGTTCTTGAGGCTGATGCTATAGGCGAAGGTCGTGTGCTCTGGCTCCGGTGTCGCTACTGCACTGTGCTTTGCGTGTGGTGTTTGTTTTTGTGGGTGCGAGAGCCAGGAGTTATCTTCAGTACTCGGGCTGCATGAGCCTAGGGCTGCCTTCCGTAGGTGCCCTGTAAGTACTGCCTTTGGGGCTTGGGGCCACCTTCCACAGGCTCCTCGGGGTCTGCCTCTGCTGGTCCGTTTTACCTTTTGGTTTTTCAGCCGCCTGTTGGGCTCTTGGGTGTTCTGTTCTCCCTTGTTACCGGCAGGTAAGAGGCAGTTTGCACTGGTAGGGGCGCAGGGTGCTGCTCAGCTTGTATTCCTGACATCGCGGCCGGCTCTGTTCCTTGGGGGTTTGTCGTCCTCTTGCGGGGTTTTGTTTTTTGTTTTTGTTTTTGCCTGGTGGGGGGTTCTGTCATATTATTCCGTTAGTTTTTGCCCTTCCACTGTTCTCCTCGGTGGCGCCCCCTGCTAGGTCCCTGTAAGTGTACACGTCCCTGGGGTACAGCTATAGAAGTTCGCTTGGTAGTTTTGGGCGCCGCTTAGCAGCGCCCTGCCTGGGACTACCCGAGCGTGAGTCCTCTTAAAGTAAATGCTCAGGACCCTGGGAATCCCCTAGGGGGCGCGTGGGTCCAATGGATGTGACCCCGGAGTCCCCGCTCGCTGTGTGCGAGTTTGAGAGTTGCTTGGTCCCCTTGTCTCAGGGTGACCCTCATTGTTTTTGCCTCTGCCACGCTGCCTGTTGGGTCGGTGATACTTTCGACCCCGAGTCCTGTGAGTGTTGCTGCTCGCTTGTGACTCCTCTGATGATTCTCTTCGGGTACAGGCGGCGCGTGCGTTGCAGTCTAGGTTTCGTCTGTTGCACCGCGCTCGGTTGGTTGCTCACCCGGATGCCCCGGGGCTGCCCCGCTTTGCTTTTCGAGACCCGGACTTGGGGGTGGGGGTCGCTTCGATCCTGATTCAGTCCGCACCTCCTCGTCCTTCCCCTTCTGTTCGTTCTGGTCCCCCCTCCCCCTGCTTCCGGCCTCGAAGCGTCTGAGGGTTTCGGGGTCGGAGCCGGGGTTACTTGATCTCGAGAGACTGGCAGCTTCGGGGGGTGCCCCTTCCGGGGGGGGAAGCGGCAGAGGCATTAGTCTTGTCTCACGGCCGAAGCTTCTGGGGTCTGACCAGTGGGGCCCCCCTTCCTCTAGCTTTTCCGGCTGCTCCCTCCTTGTCTTGTAGGGTCGGGGCTTGGGAAGAGGACTCGGCCTCGGGTCCTGTGGTGAAGGACCTCGAGGCTGTGAAGGGGCTGACTTGGGGGCCTTGGGCCCCGCTGGACCTCCCCTGGGTTTTTCTTCCCTCTGAGCGGGGCTTATTGTTACGAGGGGTGGGGTTTTCTTTTCCCCCCTCTGCGTACGAGTTGGATTTGGTGTCGGCCCCTCCCCGGGTTCGGTTCCGTGTTCCCCGGGTACGTCGGTTCCGTCTTTCCAGAGGTTTTCGGCTTATCGCATCCAACTTGGTGTGGTGCGGGCAGCCTTTGCAGCTTACCTCCTGTGTGACTCGGATTATGCCTCGGAAATGGATCTGTCCGAGTTCAGGTTTGGGACTTAGTTCCCTTTCTGGCTCCATTATGAGGTTCCGGAGTCTTCCTGACTAGCGGATTGCCCCTTGTTTGTTCTGGATTCCTGGCATTCCTTCTGTTATTCCCGCACGCTGGAGTGGCGGGAAGCTTCCACGGTGCTTCAGGTTTTCCTGGGGGGCGAGCTCGAGTACCTGAATGAGTGCTTGTTTGCTCATGCCCTTCCCCGCAATGTGGGCGTTATTCAGCTCCATGTGCAGGTTCCCACCCTTTCGGTGGCGCTCATTGCGGAGGACTTGCGCGCCTGGGGCCTTTTGGCTTCGGCCTTACGGTTCTTTTCTCTCCTGGGGCTGTCCTCGGATTGGCTCGTGGAGGATGTGAGGACGCTTGGGTCCGTTCCGGGGTCCGGCACCTTGTCCTTGGCTGCGCGTTCATCGGCTGCCTTGTTGAAGCTGTTCACGCCGATTTTGCGGGATGCGGTTTCCCTGTTTTATGCTTCCTGTCTCGCGTGTCGGCAGACGGTGCTGGGTTCCTCCGTGGAATCTACTTGGTCTCTGGCTCGTAGGCGTTCTTCTCCTTTTTGTCCTCTTCTGTTTGAGGAGTCAGCCGTGGTGCAGTTTATTCAGGCTGCGTCGGCGGCTTGTCGTCCGATGTCGGACTTGTTGGTTTTCCAGGGGTCCCGGGGTGGGTCTTCCCAGAAGGGTCGTACCAGGGCTCGTGGTTCCTCTCGTTGTGGTAGGCCTCTGGTGTCAGGTTCAGGTTCGGCTCCTGCGAACCCTCCCTCGTCTGGTCGGCGCGGAGTTCGCTCTGTGCGGGGTTCTGGGTCTCGTAAGGGTCGCTGGCCCTTTCGCGGTTTGCCCCATTGACAGGGCGATGGGGGGCGGCTTGCGCTGTTCGCCCGCGCCTGGTCCCACGATTCGTGGGCCTTTCGGGTCGTGTCTGGCGGCCTGCGGTGGCGTTGGGTGGCCCCTCCCCCCTTGGGGGGGTCGGGGCTGGCAGGGCAGGTTTCTTCCCCTGCGCTCTGTCGAGTCGTCTTGGAGTGGGTACGCTTGGGGCGTCGTCGAAACTACGTCATCCCTCAGATGGGTTTCCCGTCTGTTTCCGGTTGCGAAACAGGACTGCGCGGACCTGCGGTTCATTCTGGACTTTTCCTATCTGAACCCCTAGGTTCATTGCCCCTCCTTTTGGATGACTACGCTGTTTCAGGTTCGGCTCCTCTTGGAGTCGGGCGCTTGGATGGTGTCTCTGGACCTCCGGGACGCTTATTGGCATGTCCCGATTCATTTACGGTTCAGGGACTGGCTTGGTTTTGTTGTGGGGTGTCTGAGTTACTAATTTCGTTGTCTCTCGTTCGGGTTGAACCTGGCACCTCGCATGTTCACGTGCCTTACTAGAGTTGTGGCTCGTTTGCGTCTCCTAGGTGTTCGGGTGTTGGCCTACCTCGACGACTGGCTGGTTTGGGCTCCCAGCCAGTCAGCTTGCTTGCTAGCCAGGGATTTGGTTCTTTCCCAGCTCGCCGGGTTCGGGTTCTTGGTGAACTGGAGGAAGTCCCATCTGGTTCCCTCTCAGGTTCGGACTTGGCTCTGTCTCGTTTGGGACTCTCGAACTGCCTCCTTGTCTCTCCCTCCGGAGTCTCTCCTGCGGCTGTGGTCCCGCCTTCGTCTCTTTCTGGTGGGCCCTCGGGTCACCCGGCGGTTGCTCGAGGGGCTGTGCGGGAGCCTGAACTTCGCAATGGTGGTCAACACGCCAGGTCGGGTTTGGCTTCGTCGGCTATTCTTCGTCGGTTCCTTCGGGGTTCCCCCTTCCGCCTCTCTCGCGATCGCAGAGTTCGACCCCCGGGGGCCTTGCGTCAGTTACTGCATCGCCGGCTTCCTCTTCAGGGTTTTTCGGGGTTCAGTGCCTTGGCGCCTACCCGAGCCCTCGCTCGATGTGTACACGGATGCGTCGTCTCTCGGCTGGGGTTTTGTGACCAGTGCTCACCAGGCCGGCCAGGGGCGTTAGGATCCGTCTTTCCGTCGAGCTCACAGCACGGTGTGGGAGTTCGCGGCAGTGTGGTTTGCTCTGGGGAGGATTCGGGTGGCCCGCAGATCGACGATTCTGCTCCATTCAGACTGCTCTCCGGTGGTTCATTGCCTGAACCGCGGGGGTTCGATGCGGTCTTTGTCTCTTTGGGGTTGGTCACTTTGGGTGACTCGTCTGCTGAGTTCTCGGGGTTTGGCTCTCCTGGCGGTTCATGTATAGAGCGTGTCCAACGTCTTGGCCGACGCCCTGTCTCGCTTCGTTCCCCTCTCCACGGAGTGGACAGTTGACGACGAGTCCTTCCATTGGCTTTGCCAGACGTTCGGGCGCCCAGGGGTGGACCTCTTTGCGTGGTCGTGGCGTCTTCCCGTTTTTGCGGCGCCCTTCCTCGATCGCGAGGCCGTCGGGGTCGAAGCCTTTCGGCTAGACTGGTCGAGGTGGGGGTTCCTGTACCTCTTTCCCCCAGTTCGGTCTTGCTCCAGATCCTGACTCGCTTAGAGACTTACCAGGGGAGAGTTGTCCTTCTGGCCCCTTGGTGGCCGGTCCAGCCTTGGTTTCAGGCGCTGGTTGCTCAGTGTCCGAACCCGAGGGTTTTTCCGCGGCTCCGCCTCTTTCAGCAGATCGGGCCTGTACGTCACGTAGCTGGTTCGATCTTCTCCTCGAGTCTTCACGTATGGGTTTTTTGACTCGAGTTCATCATCATCTCTATGGTGATCAGGTGGCCTCCTTGTTGGTGTCCCACCTGAGGGCTTCTTCTCGGCAGCAGTATGAAGTTTCCTGGCAGTCCTTCTGTTTGTTTTTGCGTCTTCGTTGTGTTGGTTCCTTGTCTGTTCGGGTGATCTTGTCCTTCCTCTCGTGGTTGTTTCAGGACCGTCATCTTATGCCTAACACTGTCGCCTCGTATCATGTGGCGCTAGCGGAGCCGCTTCAGGTTGCCTTCGGTATCGATGTTACGTCTGCGCCGTTTCGCAAGCTGTCTCGTGCATCGTTTCACCTCCGGCCTGCTCATGCGCCGCCTGAGCCGTCCTGGTCTTTGGACAGAGTGCTCGCTTTCCTTTCGCCTCCTCGTTTCGTTGTGGCCCCTTCGGTCCAGGATTGTTTTTCCAAGGGACTTTTCTTGTTGGCTTTGGCCTCTAGGGGTCGGGTAGGGGAGCTTCATGCTCTCCTCCAGCGCAGGGGTTTCTGCTCTTTTGATCGTGGTGATTGTTTTGTTCGCTTGCAGCCGTCTCCTTCTTTTCTGGCGAAGAATGAGACTGCTGCGTTCCGGAGGGGTCCATGGGTGGTTGATGCTTGGTTGGTCAGGCCGGGGGTGCATCATGTTTTGTGTCCGGTTGCGGCGCTTCACCGTTATTTGCACGCCACGGCTTCTGTGTCCGGGGACGCGCTGTGGGTTGATCCGGTTTCCCTTCTTCCCTGTTCGCGGGTTTGGGTCTCCCAGGTCGTCCGCAGGGTTATTAAGTCCAGCCAGCCTGCAGTCTATCCCCGTGACCATGACGTTCGTAAGTTCGCGGATCTTGCTGCTGTCTTTGGGAATATGTCTTGGTCTGATATTCGGGCGTGGGGATTTTGGCGGTCGAACAGGGTCCTGGCTGCTCGTTACCTCGTGAATGCCCCTGGGCCTCGTCAGGCCTGTGTTGCTTTGGGTCGGCGGTTGCAGCCAGTTGTCTCGGCTTCGAGTTGAGGAGTGAGTGACGACTGCCTCCTGGGTAAGTCCCTCTTTTTCCATCTGTGGGAAGTTAGCTCTGGGAAGCCAACGGGGCTCCCCCCAGAAAACCGGCGTGGAGGGTTTGGGGCTCCTCCTTGCCCCTCCCGGGGAGGGGGGAGCTTCGCAGACAGCGGTGCGGCGGCGTGTGACATCACACTAGTTTGCTTGTTTTCTGTGGGAGTTCTATCCACTAGTTTGGCTTTTGGTAGCAATTTTAACCAGAATAGGAGTTTGTTTTGAGGCGCTTACCTTTCTGGGTGCCTGTTCCGGTCGATGGCTAACATAGAATGCTTCCAACCACACGGGGGCTTCTATAGGCCATTGCTTCCCTTGCCTCTCTGAGGGGGCCCGGTTCTGGCCGTGGTCCCCAGTAGGCCTAAGAACTCCATACACATGACTGATACCAAAGTCTGACATTAGCATATCAGCCTGGGATAGCTCCGGGGAGCCTCCGGGACTCACCCAGAAAATGGCGTTTCGTTACATTCAACGCTGGTTTTTTTGCCACACTTCCCTATCCTATTGCGGCTAAAATATGCCACCTACGATTTTTTTGTTATTTTTTCCGTGATCAGGGAACAAAAATGAACACTTTTATAAGACGAAAGAATTTCTTGGATTTTTTTTTTGTTGCGCTTGTGGGTGTGAATTCCATTTGGGCCCCTAGCGGTTTGAGGGTTAAAGGGTTAAAAGACAAAATTTTTTTTAGAATTTTTCTTGCGCACCGGTGTAAATGTCCTCAGGACTCCTTAGCAGCTTAAGGGTTAAAGCCCCTTAGCAATTTAACCACTTAACTGCGCCAACCGAGTATTCTCGGTCCGGGGGAAACTGCGCAAACCGAGAAAACTCTTTGATTTTTCGTTTCCAATTCTAAATGTTTAAGAGGTTGGTTGTGTACAAAATGGACTCTTAGGACCTCCAGTGAGAGGCAGCCATCTTGGAAAAAATTCCCAGAATGCCCTAGAGCTGGTGGCTGGGTTAGTACTGAATGAACAACCATGGGTGGCGCACGCGCCTCTGGCTCCCAAACACCTGTCTGACGCAGGGTTGATGATAACGCTCTGTTGGTGAAATTCAAACCTTATTGTTTGAAGAACATAGGGGTCATAATATTGGTGAAGCTAGGTGCAATAAGGACCTAACACAAAGGTTGAATGCAAGTAATACAGCGAGCGTATCCAGTTGTAGCTTTGAGCGCCACCCTTGCAATCTTATGCTATCTACAATATATTTAGATGATGCATACTGTAGATGAATCGTTTTCTGCGTTCAGTGATGATACATCTGATACAAATAGCATAGCTGAACAGTGTTAGCGGCTTCCATGGTGGTGTTTTCCATATATATTTTCAAGAATACCTGAAGGTCTTCCCAACTGACGGACACTCTTGTGGCAAGCTGAATCTCTTCCTATGTGGGACCATACAGAGCGATCTTTTCAAGACTACCTTACAAATTGATCTGATAAATTCCAGGTACTCAGATACGGCAAAAATGAGGATCTTGAACATAATACAGGGTACAAAACACAATCGAATCTGCCCATAGTAGGAAAACAGCATGTCGAGGATTTGGGAATAATGATGTCCGACGACCTAATGTTTAGGGAGCATAACCAAGCAAGTATTGCGTCAGCCAGAAAAATGATAGGATGGATTATGAGAACCTTCAAGTCCAGAGATCCCATCACAATGGTTGTGCTCTTCAAATCACTTTTGTCCCGTCTTGAGTACTGCTCAGTACTCACTTCCCCCTTCAGAGCAGGAGAGATTGCTGAAATAAAGGGAATACAGAGAACACATACGGCACGCATAGACGAGATAAAGCACCTAAATTATTGGGATCGTCTCAAAGCTCTCCAAATGTACTCACTAAAAAGGAGACGAGAGAGATACCAAATAATATACACATGGAAAATACTGGAGAGACAGGTCCCAAATCTGCACAGTAAAATAACAACGTACTGGAGTGACCGACACGAAAGAAAATGCAGAATAGAACCAGTGAAGAGCAGAGGTGCCATGGGCACAATCAGAGAACACTGTATGAACATCAGAGGTCCACGGTTGTTCAATGTCCTACCAGCGAGCATCAGAAATATTGCCGGAACAACCGTGGACATCTTCAAGAGGAAACTAGATTGTTTCCTTCAAGGAGTGCCGGACCAACCGGGCTGTGATGGGTATGTGGGCTTGCGGGCCGCTCCAAGCAACAGCCTGGTGTACCAAACTCTCACAAGTCAAGTCTGGCCTCGGGCTGGGCTTGGGGAGTAGAAGAACTCCCAGAGCCCCATCAACCAGTTATCAACCAGGTTTTCCTATAATCTTTTCAATACTGCCTTATGCTTTACAAGCTTGGTTACATACAACCTACAAGTACTAAAGCCAAGGGTGTATGTGAGTGCGTTATTTGCAAGCACAAAGAATGAAGAAACAGGAAGCAAAAATTTATCTGTACCATGGGCTACTTCGTTGATTATTACTCACTTCCGAAGTACTGAGTGTGTAATACAGTGTGCTACTGTGTGAAACTGTGCATGTTGTAATTTTAGTGAATTTTTAACAGGTAATATTGCGACATAAACATTTATTGTTGACACATTACTGACACGTGTATCACAGTTCCATGGAACATTATGAACGTTCTACTGTATACATATTGTAAAGGACACAAATATGCATCATATTTGATATAAAACAAATAAAACCGCATTGAAAATACGTAAAACAAATAATTGAAAATATATTTGTGGCAACACCCGGTGCTTGAATGTCCCGCGCGACCGTGTCTGGGTGATTCACACATGGGCGACCAGGCCCTGATGATGTCACAGTGCACCTTGTCCATGTCCTCACAGCCAAAGTTAGTAGAATTTGGTATTTATTTTTACAGACACATGTTCAGGGAAGGAAATTTATCATTTTATGAAGAAAAAAAAAGAATTTTTTGGGAACACTTTATTTCATGCGTACCGGGGGAATTTCTCAATAAAGTCAGCGCAGCACGGTGGTTAAGGGTTAAACGAGGTGGACGACTTGTAATTTCAAGAATATTTTGTATTTTTATCTTTAGATATGATGGCATAATGAATGAGGGCTACCTTATTTTGTTAATTATGATTGAAAAATATCTAGTAATTTCTACCATTGCAGAAGTTGTTATGCCAGAGGGAGTCTGTCTGGACACAGATGGAGATGAAACGAATATTGCTGAAGACATTTCCGGGGAGTTTCGAGCACCACTTGGTGTTGTGCCTGAGTATGAAACGGTATGTCTCTGTATTTTGCATTTGTTGTGAGGGCCCCATCAGTACCTTCCCTTAGCTTAGGTGTTGATATTGCCAAGTCTTTGAATTGCACCAGGCCTCTTGAGACCTATGCTGGCCTGATGGTAGCCCAGGCTCTCCCTCTACATGGTGAGGGTTGCTTGGGAGATCAAAGATCAACCCACAACCAAGGAAAAACCCACCAAAATGCTAGGCAAAGGAAGGAAATGAGTCCCAAGGCAAATATGGAAAATGATCATTGCTGCGGGTGAGTCCCACTAATTACTGTACAGTAAAACCATGATTCAACGCACTATATGGCACCAACCCCAGTGCGTTGGATTCATTGCAAGAGGTGACCTTCAAGAGGCGTTTGCATCAGTCCTTCTTTCCTTGTAAACATTAAAAATGTATTATCATATTATATACTGTACCTGTATATTACTACAGAGCACCACTTGGTTTCCGAACCCCTTGGGGACGAGACCCGTCGGTTAACATGTAAGTTCGTATACGAGAAATAGAGGGGAAAAAATAAACTAGAAATGTAAAAAGAAATTTTTCCGAAAAATTTACGAAAAAAACTAGGGGAAAAAATTGACAGGTTCATAACGTAAATGCGACCGTATTTTGTTTGTACTCATCAATAAGTGAAGTCCTGATCCACTTTATAAAAGTCCTTAATTGTTCCTAACTGATTATTAAGACGTCTGACAAACATTCTCTGGATGTTTCCTGCCAGCCTGCAGGAACATCCTGCCAGCCTGCAGGAACATCCTGCCTAAAATATACGATGATGTACTGTACATTTAAGAAACAAATCTGGGTCACAGGTCTGTGGAGTGTGGTTAGGCTTACGGAGTCAGCCGGTCCCTCCCCCACCACCGACACACACCTCCCCTTCTCCCCCCACCCTAAACCCATACACACACACACACTCTCAAAGGTCACGTGGTTCATGGTTCACTTCAACACCCATATATTGCTTCCTGCCTGCCTCCTTCCCAGCCTGCAAGCCTGCCTGCCTGCCTCCTTCCCAGCCTGCAAGCCTGCCTGCCTCCTTCCCAGCCTGCAAGCCTGCCTGCCTCCTTCCCAGCCTGCAAGCCTGCCTGCTTGCCATCATGCTAACGGGTAGTGTGTGTTAGGCTTATCTTCGGGAATGAGCCGGTCTCGCCCCCCACCACCCGCCCCCCTACATCCCATACTCTCTTTTAAAGGTCACGCGATTCAACCGCGTAACTACCACTCACTCCCTGCCTGCCTGCCTGCCTTTCCCTCCCTAATTCTCACTACTTCCGTCCCTTCCTGCCTACCTCCTAGCATCTCTCCCTACCTCCCCCTCCCTCTTAGCATCTCTCCCTCCCTCCCCCTCCCTCCTAGCATCTCTCTCTCCCTCCCTTTCTGACTAATTCTCCCCCTCTCTCACTGATTCTCGTCCCCCCTCTCTCATACTGCCTCCCGCCTAAGCTCCCTCATCCATCCATCCATCCACCCACCGGTCAACCATCACTGACGCAATGCGTGCATTTGGAGCCGACATGGTGCACAGATGTTTCTTGATTGTGCAGATATGTAAAACAAAAGCAATTCAAAATAATAGGAATAATAGGCCGTGAATCTGTGAAGTCACAGCGGGCAAACTGGACCATCTCCCACCCACCGCAACAAGCCGGCGTGACGCTTGGCGGACCCCTTCCTACCCGAACTTTGTTCGGGTAGCATGACTCCCCAACCCCAATCGGGAAACTGGAAGTTTCGGATAGCTAAAGTTCGGAAACCAAGTGGTGCTCTGTAATCTACTGCAAAATACTGTGTTAGTTATTATTTACCTTATTGTTGGAGTTATGTCCACCTTGAATTCTTATGGAGTTGTGAATGCTGTACAGTAAATACGTACTGTACTGTATTATGCCGTTAGCACTGTATTGATAAGTAGCTTCGCTGTATGTTGAGTACAGTACTGCAATACAGTTTATGAAAACTAATTTTACACTAAAATTACTGTACTGTAACCTTAATTTGAACACTAACACTATGTACTTAAATTTAACACTTATTCTAACTGTACACTCCACAGTTACATGCATTCTTGATGTTTGCTTCAGCAAACATAGAGGGCCTAGGCCCCCTATGACCCTGCTTGGGTGTTAATGTCCTCTTTGTGGGGCTTGTTGTTGCAAGGCCCCTCTGTGGGGCTTGTTGTTACCCCTTTCCCATTATGAGTATGATTTCCGGTCTGCTCCTCTCCAGGTTCGGTTCTGAGCTCCCTAGGGTTCCTCTGTGCCTTCTTTCCAGAGGTTTTCTGCTTCTTGGATCTTCCCATCGGAGGTTCGGGAGGCACTTGCTGCATACCTACTGCGAGACCCGGATTCTGCCTCTCTGATGGGTTACGTTCTAGTTTGAGTTCGGTTCTTCTTGCCCGTATTGGGTGAGTTTGGAGGTTCCGGAGTCGTCCTGGCTGGTAGACTGCCCGTTATTTTTGTTGGGGGCATGGCATGGTTCTGTCTGGCTTGCACGCTTGAATGGTGACAAACTTTTACCGTTCTGTAGATTTACCTGTGGGCAAGTTTGAGCACCTTAATGCATGCGTGTTCGCTCCTGTGCTTCCTCGTTATGTTGGCCTTGAACAGCTGCACATGCAAGTTCCTTCCATTTCGCCTTTGTTTGCAGAGGATTTGCATGCCAGTGGGCATTTGGTTTCAGTCTTGCACTTCTTTTCCCTTCTCGAACTGTCTTTGTTCTGGCTTGAGAATGATGTAGAGGTGTTGAGTGCCGGGCCTTCATCTGTTGCACTGGCCTCGGCGGCTTGGGCGTCGGCCACACTGTTGAAGTTGTTTTAAGCTGATTATCAAGAAGGTGGTGTCTCTGTTCTTTGCTTCTCGCCTAGAGTCCCAACATGCTGTGCTTGCTGTGCTTGATCACTCTTTGGAATCTGCGTGGGCCCTGGCTCTTAAGTTTTCTTCGACTTTTTGGCCATTGCTGTTTGCGGAGTCTGTGCAGGTCACACAGTCTCTGCAGGCAGCTTCGTCTAGTTGTCGTCCCATGTCTGATTTGTTGGTTATCTGGGGTGGCCGTTCTTGGCCTTCTTGGAAGGGTCGTGCCAGGGTTTGGGGTTCCTCCGGTCGAGGTGGGCCTTTGGTGTCAGTTTCTGAGCAGACGTTGCCTTCGGAGCCGGTGTCGTCTGGTCTGCGCAATGCTCGCTCTGCTCGTCAGCCGATTTCTCGTAAGGGGCGTCGGCCCTTTTGCAGTTCACCCCTCTGATGGGGGGGGGGTGTCATTGCTCTGTTTGCTCATGCCTGGTCCTACGATTTGTGAGCGCTTCGGGTCATCTACTCTGGCCTGTGGTGGTGTTGAGCGGCTCCTCCTCCTTCGGGGGTTCGGGGCTGGCGGGGCGGGCTTCTTTCCCTGCATTCTGTCCGTTGGGTCATCTCAAGAGTCGGTGCGCTTGGGCGTAGTCGAAACAACCCCATCCCTCAGGTGGGTTCATTCTGGTATTGTCCCATCTGAACCCCTGGATTGCTTGCCCCTCCTTTTAATGACCACTCGGTCTCAGGTCCGGCTTGTGTTGGAGCCAGGTTCCTAAGTGGTGTCCCTGGAGCTCGTGGATGCTTGTTGGCACATCCCTATTCACCCAGGGTTCAGGGACTGGTTAGATTCTGTGGTGAGGCATCAGGCTTACCACTTTCATTGCCATCCTTTTGGTTTGAATCTGGTATTTCATGTATTCACGCATCTCACCTGGGTCTTGGTGACCCGTCTGCATTTGCTAGGGTGTCAGGTTCTGGCCTACGTCGACAATTGGTTGCTGTGGGCTTCCAGCCAGTCTGCTTGTCTGTTTGCCAGGGGTGTGGTTCTTTCCAAGCTTGCTGGGTTTGGGTTTCTGGTGAACTGGCGGAAGTCCTTTCTGGTTCTGTCCCAGGCTCAGAACTGACTGGGTTTTGTTTGGGACTCTCAGACCGCTTCCATGTCCCTCCCTCCAGATGCATTGCTGCAGCCCCACCTTCAGCTGTTTCTTGGGGGTCCCTGGTCACTCGGTGGTTGCTCGAGTAGTTGTGAGGAAGTCTGAACCTCACTGTCCTAGTTTACCCGCTGGGTCAGGTTTGGCTTTGGCATCTGTTTTGGTTCCTTCAGGGACACCGTTTTCACCTCTCTCGCGATCGTTGGGTTTGGGGAGCCGGTGGCTGAGCGGACAGAACACTGGACGCGTGATCCTGTGCTCCCGGGTTCGATCCCGGGCGCCGGCATGAAACAGTGGGCAGTTTCTTTCACCCTGATTTCTGTTACCTAGCAGTAAATAGGTACCTGGGAGTTAGACAGCTGTCACGGGCTGCTTCCTGGGGGTGGAGGCCTGGTCAAGGACCGGGCCGCGGGGACACTAAGCCCCGAATCGAGATAACCTATCATCTCGAGATAACCTATCATCTCGAGATAACCTATCATCTCGAGATAACCTCCGGGGGACTTGTGTCGGTTGTTCATCACCGGTTTCCTCTTCGGGTGTTTTGGGGTTCAGTGCCTTGGCCTCTACCTGAGCCCCTACCTGAACCCTCGATCTGTGTGTTCACAGACGAGTCATCACTCGGCTGGGGTTTTGTGACCAGTGCTCACCAGATCGGTCAGCGGCGGTGGAGTTCATTTTTCTGTCGGGCTCACAGCATGGTGCGGGAGTTCGTGGCGGTCTGGCTGTTGCTTCAGAGGGTTCGCGTCGCTCGAGGTTTGACCATCCGGCTCTATTTGGACTGTTCTCTGGTGGTTCGTTACCTGAACCACAGGGGTTATCTTGTCTCTTTGGGGTTGGTCACTTTGAATGACTTGTCTGCTGGTTTCTCGGGATTTGGCTCTCCTCACGGTTTATACCCGAAGGGTGTCCAACATCCTGGAAGACAGGCTATCTCTGTTCATTCCCCTGTCCACGGAATGGGCAGTCGACGCCAACTCCTTCAGTTGACTCTGCTGGACGTACGGGCTTCCAGAGGTGGACCTTGTCACATCAGTGTGGTCTTGACATCTCCAGATATAGGTGGCACCCTTTCCTGACTGTGGAACTTTCGAGGTGGACTTCTTTTGGCAGGACTGGTCGAGGTGGGGTACCACAGGAGAGTAGTCCTAGTGGCCCTTTGGAGGCTGGCCCAGTCTTGGTTTCCGGCGCTGCTTGCACGGTGTACAAACCTGAGGCATTTTCCGCAGATCAGACCAGTTCGGTACACGGTTGGTTCGATCTTCTCCTCCGTTCTTCGCATCTAGTCTCTTGATGCAGGTTTATCACCATCTCTACGGTGATCAGGTGGCTTCATTGATGGTGTCTCACCAGAGAGCTTCGTCTCTGCAACAGTAGGAAGTTTCCTGGTGTTCTTTCTGCCATTTTCTCTCTTCGTATGTTTTCTGTTTCCAATCAGTTGGTCGTGTCCTTTCTGTGTTGGCTTTTTCAGGACTGTCGTCATTTCATGCCTAATACTGTCGCTTCATATTGTGCGGCTTTGGCAGAGCCACCCCTGCTTGCTTTCGGGGTGGATGTTACTTTGCCTCGTTCAGTAAGCTCTCTCATACTTCTGAGTCGCCTCCGGCCAGCTCGTGCACCACCTGAGCCATCCTGGTCTTTGAACAGGGTGCTCTCCTATATCTCTGGAAGGTTCGGGGCTGGCAGGGCAGGTTTCTTTCCCTTCACTTTGTTGGATCATCCTGGAGTGGGTGCGCTTGAGTGGTCAAAACGACTTTGTCCCTCAAGTGGGTTTCCCACCTGGTTCCAGTGCCGAAATGGGACTGTGCGGATCTGAGGTTCATTCTGGACTTGTCCCGTTTGAACCCCTGGATTTCTTGCCCCTCCTTTCAGATGACCACTCTATCCCAGGTCTGACTTCTCGGATCCCGGTTCTTGGATGGTGTCTCTGGACCTCTGGAACACACATTGGCATGTCCCTATTCATCCGGGGTTCAGGGACTTGTTAGGTTTCGTGGTGGTGGCGTCATACCCGGGTCGTGGTGGCCCGTCTGAGGTGTTCGGGTTTTGGCCTACCTAGACGACTGGTTGATCTGGGCTCCCAGCCAGTCCGTGTCTCCTCACCAGGGTTTGGTTCTTTCCCAACTTGCCAGGTTCAGGTTCCTGGTGAACTGGAGGAAGTCCCATCAGATTCCGTCTCAGATTCAGACTTGGTTGGGTCTTGTCTGCAGTTCCCAGACAGCATCCTTGTCTCTCCCTCTCAGGCGGCATTGCTCTGGATGCAGTCTCGCCATCGTCTGTTCCTGTGGGGGTCCCAGGTCACTCGGCGTTTGCTCGAGCAGCTGTGCGGGAGTCTGAACTTCACTGTGTTTGTTTACCCACTGGGTCAGATTTGGTTGCGGCATCTGTTCTGGTTCCTTCGGGGCCATCCCTTCTGCCGCACACAGAAGGGATGGCCTATGGCCATAGGGAGGCCTATGAAGCAAGAACGGAGGACTTTTGGACATGCAGATTTGTGAACCTCATTCTGGAGACATTCTTGTATCAACACATAAAGCAGGCCACAAGAATGAGGGAAGGAGATGTACCGTCATTACTGGATCTAGTATTCACCAGGAAAGAAGAAGAGATATTTGACATCCAGTACCCTCCTCCCTTGGGAAAGAGTGATCACGTCCTGTTAGACATTGATTATGCTTCAAGATATCATCTAGAAGAAAATAGGGACATTGAAACAGTTGATAAACTTGATTTAAGGAGAGGTCAGTATGGGGAACCTCGAAACTTTTTTAATGAGTGTAATTGGACAGAATTGTTGCTAGGCAGGGAAGTAAATGAAATGTATGCCAAATTTTTAAAAATATACGAGGAAGGCACACAAACATTCATACCAAAACAGAGAGGCAGGGCCAGAAAATAGAATTGGTTCGACAGAAATTGCGAGAGGGCCAGAGACCAAAAGACACAAAAATGGAATCAGTATAGGAAGAGGCCAAACCCCCAAACATACCAGCGATACAAAGATGCGAGAAACAACTATACGGCAGTAAGGAGAGAGGCAGAAAGAAATTTTAAAAAGGGATAGCGGATAAATGTAAAACAAAGCCGGGCCTATTCTACAAATTTATAAACAACAAATTGCAGGTAAAGGATAATATCCAGAGGTTGAAAATGGGAAACAGATTCACGGAAAATGAAAAGGAAATGTGTGAAACATTAAATGAAAAGTTCCAAAGTGTGTTTGTACAAAATGAGATCTTCAGAGAACCAGACACGATAAGAATTCCAGAGAACAACATAAAGCGGATAGAGGTGTCTAGAGATGAAGTGGAAAATATGCTAAAGGAGCTCAGTAAGAACAAAGCAGCTGGCCCAGATGGAGTTTCACCATGGGTTCTGAGAGAATGTGCATCTGAGCTCAGCATTCCACTTCACCTGATCTTTCAGGCATCCCTGTGTACAGGAATCGTAGCAGACGTGTGGAAACAGGCTAACATAGTTCCAATCTACAAAAGTGGCAGCAGGGAAGACCCCCTCAATTATAGACCTGTATCATTGACAAGTGTAATAGTGAAAGTATTGGAAAAACTAATCAAAACTAAATGGGTAGAACACCTGGAGGGAAATGATATAATATCAGACAGACAGTATGGTTTTCGATCTGGAAGATCCTGTGTATCGAATTTACTCAGTTTCTATGATCGAGCCACAGAGATATTACAGGAAAGAGATGGTTGGGTTGACTGCATCTATCTGGACCTAAAAAAGGCTTTCGACAGAGTTCCACATAAGAGGTTGTTCTGGAAACTGGAAAATATTGGAGGGGTGACAGGTAAGCTTCTAACATGGATGAAAAATTTTCTGACTGATAGAAAAATGAGGGCAGTAATCAGAGGCAATGTATCGGAATGGAGAAATGTCACAAGTGGAGTACCACAGGGTTCAGTTCTTGCACCAGTGATGTTTATTGTCTACATAAATGATCTACCAGTTGGTATACAGAATTATATGAACATGTTTGCTGATGATGCTAAGATAATAGGAAGGATAAGAAATTTAGATGATTATCATGCCCTTCAAGAAGACCTGAACAAAATAAGTATATGGAGCACCACTTGGCAAATGGAATTTAATGTTAATAATTATCATGTTATGGAATGTGGAATAGGAGAACATAGACCCCACATAACCTATATATTATGTGAGAAATCTTTAAAGAATTCTGATAAAGAAAGAGATCTAGGGGTGGTTCTAGATAGAAAACTATCACCTGAGGACCACACAAAGAATATTGTGCAAGGAGCCTATGCTATGCTTTCTAACTTCAGAATTGCATTTAAATACATGGATGGTGATATACTAAAGAAATTGTTCATGACTTTTGTTAGGCCAAAGCTAGAATATGCAGCTGTTGTGTGGTGCCCATATCTTAAGAAGCACATCAACGAACTGGAAAAGGTGCAAAGACATACTACTAAGTGGCTCCCAGAACTGAAGGGCAAGAGCTACGAGGAGAGGTTAGAAGCATTAAATATGCCAAAACTAGAAGACAGAAAAAAAGAGGTGATATGATCACTACGTATAAAATAGTAACAGGAATTGATAAAATTGACAGGGAAGACTTCCTGAGACCTGGAACTTCAAGAACAAGAGGTCATAGATTTAAACTAGCTAAACACAGATGCCGAAGAAATATAAGAAAATTCACCTTCGCAAATAGAGTGGTAGACGGTTGGAACAAGTTGAGTGAGAAGGTGGTGGAGGCCAAGACCGTCAGTAGTTTCAAAGCGTTATGACAGAGTGCTGAGAAGACGGGACACCACGAGCGTAGCTCTCATCCTGTAACTACTGTACACTTAGGTAATTACACGCGATTAGCGGGTTCATTCCCCGGGGGCTTTGTGTCACCTGCTTCCTCTTCTGGTTCTCCGGACATCAGTGCCCTTATGCCTACCGAAGCCCTGCCTCGATGTGTTCACGGATGCCTCCTTTCTCGGCTGGGGTTCTCTGAACAGTGCTCACCGGACCAGCCAGGTGCAGTGGGGCTCCATTCTTCCGTCGGGCTCACAGTATGGTGTGGGAATTTACGGTAATGTGGCTTGCACTGCATTTGAGCACCCGGAGGTGGACCTCTCGCGTCGGCCTGGTCGAGTCGTTGCCTTTCAGCTGAACTGGTTAAGGTGTGAGTTACCTGTACCTCTTTTTCCTGGTTCGGTTGTTGCACTAGGTTTTGGCTCGCTTGGAGACTTACCAGGGGAGAGTAATCCAGTTGGCCCCTTGGTGGCCAGCCCACCCTTGGTTGCAGGTGCTGGTTGCTTGTTGTCCAAACCTGAGGGTATTCCTTCAGCTCGGCCTCTTTCAGTGGATCTGTCCGATCCGGTATATCGCTGGTTCGATGTTCTCCTCTGCTTTTCGCGTCTGATCTTTTTGGCGCGGTCTTCTTTTTCTGGGGGGTGGAAGGGGGGGAGATATTTGATAAAATTTCTGATCTTTTTTTTTTCAATGCTTGTATGATGATCAGGTGGCTTCGTTGATGGTGTCCCACCTGCGAGTTTCGTCTCAGTGGTAGTACAGTGGGGCCTTGACTTTTGATTTTAACCCTTTACCCGCGCAATACATACATATACGATTTGACAAAATAATTTAACATAAGTTCTTTAAATTTGCACAAACACTTTTTTTTTTTTTTTTTTTTTGCATTATTAACTAGGCAAATGCTCCAACTTTGGATAAATGATCACAGCGTAACTTGAAAAACCAGAGAATTGAAATTAATTTTAAAATTGAATATTGAAAACTTCGGATTTTCAATTCATAATAAAAAATATGAACTATCACCAATTGTTTATTTAATGATGCTATTCTCTCAGAATAGAATATGATTTTAATTTTCATCAAATTAGAATATAGGTTTTCAGCATAATTTATTGTAAAAAAAATCGTCAATAAGGCATCAGAAATATGCGGCAAATTTAGACCCAAAAAAATTATAACTCCAAATGTATAAAGTTTATGAAAAATCCATTGTGAAGGGATTGTAGAATAGACAGCTGAGCACACAATGTCAAAATAGGGAGAATCGGTCAAAAACTGGAATTTTAGAAGTGACTCAAAGTTGAAACTCTAGTTTCAGGAATAATTGAAGTTGAAGTTGTCAGTTGTCAACAATGAATAAAGGTATTTTTAATTCGTTAATTTAATTGTATGTTTAAATAAACATTGTTTGGCATTTTTACTCTAATATGTGAAAGTTGTGGGTCAATATGTGTTGAAATGTAAACAAGAAAAAATAACCCCAAAAACAAAATATAGGGATAATTATAATGATTTAGGGGATATATTTAGGGTATACCTTATATAAGTGGAAAAAGCCCTAATATGGTCCCTAATCATCAAAATAACCTAAAGAGACAAAGAAAATAGTTTGAAATCAGAGAAAAAATCGGGCAAAAAAAATTTAAGTCCTAACACACGCACAGAAATTACAATAGCGTGATGCATCAAATGAACAAATCCACAATTGTTAGAAATCCACGGCCCTTGTGGATTTCTTCATTTAAAGTCCCAAGTTTTGGGAGTTGACTTATTTATTTGTTGACCAATTTCATTCCATCTTCACATAGTTTGAGAAATATGTGCATTCTCCAGGATGTAAAGGCTACAACAAAATCAGATAATAAACAAAGGAGAAAAAACAAAACTAAAATCTTAAAAAAAAAAAATTCCCCTAAAAAAAATATTTTTGGGACATTGATGAAAGTAACATATTTTAACATCAGACAATGTATTTATATGATATTCAGTGGCACCTCGACTTATGATTGCCCCAACTTACGATAATTTTGAGTTAAAATGTAAATTTGATCGAAAAATGCAACTCTACTTAAGATTGTGTCGTCGACTAACAATATTTGTTGGTACGCATTTGGGTCGACTCAGAGCGTGGTTCCAGGTCACGTGGGTGGACCTGCCTCAGTTTACTAGAGCTGCCTGCATAGTGACGATCACGCCTATAAGAAATTCCGTTTTTGTGGTGATTTTTTGCTTTTTGAACATAAAACTAATTATTATATATCACGCCATGGTAAGGCGTGATATATTCCCAAGAAAGGCAGTGGTAAGGTTCAACATATGAACACCCATGTAAGGATGACCATAGAGCAAAAACAAAGAGATCATTCGTAAATGTGAAGATGGTGTGCGGGTTGTTGAACTAGCTAGGCAGTACAACAAATCTCAGTCAACGATATCCACCATACTTGATAAGAAAAAGGACATATGAGTGCTAAAGTGGCAAAAGGCGTATCAATAATCACTAAACATAGAACACAAACACTTGATGTTGAACAGTTATTATTAATTTAGATACACAACAAGGAGTTAGTAGGTGATAGCGTTTCAGAGGCCATCATTTGTGAAAAGGAAAGAAAATTGCATGAAGATCTTATAAAGAAAACCCCTGGAATGAGTGATAAACCCCTGGAATGAGTGATGCAGAAGCGAAAGAGTTTAAGACAAGCAGGAGATGGTTTGAGAAATTTAGAAAAAGAAGTGGCATTCATAGTGACATGAGGCATGGGGAGGGTGCCAGCTCAGACACACCAGTGGCTGAAAGATTTATTGGCGAATTTGAAGATTTTGTGCAGTGAGGCATACCTACCACAAGTGTTTGTGACGAGACAGGGCTATTCTGGAAAAGATTGCCAAAGAAAACATACATTACCAAGGAGAAGTCATTGCCTTGACACAAGCCTATGAAAAATCGATATACTCTTGTGCTGTGTGGTAATGTGAGTGGTGATTTGAAAATTAAACCCTTGCTTGTGTATCATTCTGAAAATCCAAGGGTTTTCAAAAAAATATAATGTGCAGAAAAACAAAATGTGTGTGATGTGGAGGGCATGGGTGACTAGGCAATTTTTTACCGAGTGGGTGAATGAGGTGGTGTGCCCTGCCATCAAAAAATATCTGCAGGAGAACAGTTTCCCTTGCTTCTCCTCGATAATGCTCCTGCCCATCCTCCAGGCTTGGAGGATTCATTGATGGAGGAATTTAGTTTTGTTACAGTAAAGTGCCTTCCTCCCAACACCACTCCACTACTTCAGCCTGTGGACCAGAAAATCATTGCCAATTTTAAGAAACTTTATGAAAGGGCACTTTTTCGGAGATGTGTCGAAGTGATGGATGCCCTACAACTCGCCCTCAAAAAATTCTGGAAAACCCATTTTAACATTTGTAGGGCTTTAAAACTCGTAGACAAAGCCTGGCAAAAAGTGACTGTAAGAATTGTGATCTCTGGCTGGAGAAAAACAATACTGCAGCTTGATTTGGGCGAGTCATTTCAGCAAAAGTTTGCAGTTCTTCCCATGCTGCACACATTTTCTTAATGTTTGAGGAAAGGACAATCTGTACTGCCTCTATGGTCATCCTCACATGTGTTTTCATATGTTGAACCTTACCACTGAATTTCTTGGGACCCATAGTATGATATATAATAATTACTTTTATGTTCAAAAAACAAAAAATCACGAAATTAATGGAATTTCTTATAAACGTGATTGTCGCTAAGCGGGCGGCTCTGGTAAACTGAGGCAGGTCGGCCCGTGCCACCAGGAACCGTGCGCTCGGTCGACCCGAATGTGTATCAACGAAAATCTTTAGTTGACGACACGATCGTAAGTCGAGTCGCATTTTCAAACCAAATTTACATCGTAACGCAAAAAAATTGTTAGTCAAGGTGTCACTGTATGAAGTTTCCTGGCGATCCTTTCGACACTATTTCTCTTCATAGGTCTTGGATTTCTGATCGGGCTGTTTTATCCTTTCTCTCTTAGTTGTTTTAGGACCATCATCTTATGCCAAATACTGTCGTCTCGTATCGTGCTGTGCTCGTGGAGCCCCTTCAGCTTGCTTCAGGGTGGATGTCACTTCTGCTACAAGGCTTTCTAGGGTATTGTTTCACTTCCGGCCTGCTCATGTGCCACCTGAGCTGTCCTGGTCGTTTGGCCGGGTGCTCTTTTCTCTCTCCTCCTCTGTTTGGGTTTGTAATGGCCCCTTCAGTGCAGGACTTTTTTCCTAAGGCTCTTTTTCTTGTTGGCATTGGCCTCTGGGGGTTGGATCTGGGAGCTTCATGCTCTCCTCCGGCGCAGGGAGTTTTTGCTCTCTCGGTCCTGGTGGTCGTTTTGTTCGTTTGCAGCCGTCTCCTTCTTTTCTGTCGAAGAATGAGACTGCTGCTTTCTGGAGGGGTCCTTGGGTGGTTGATGCTTGGTTGGTTCGGCCGGGGGTGCATCATATTTTGTGTCCGGGTTGCAGCTCTTCACTATTACTTGCGCCCCGCGAGTCTCCCAGGTGGTCCGCAGGATTATTCAGTCCAACCAGCCCACGGTCCATCCCTGTGCCCCACGACACAGGGATGGACCGACACCAGCAGCCAAATCTTCGTTCGCAGATTTGGCTGCTGGTTTTGGTAATGTCTTGGGCTGACATTTGGGCAAGGGGGTTTTGGAGGTCGAACAGGGTCCTGGCTGCACGGTACCTTGTAAATGTTCCTGGCCCTTCTCGGGCGTGTGTAGCCTTGGGTCACAGGTTGCAGCCAGTTGTCTCAACTTCAAGTTTAGGAGTGAATGGCAGCCACCTCCCAGCTAAGTCCCCCTTTTCTTTTATCTTTGGTTAGGTAGCTCTGGGGAGCTGAAGGAGCTCTCCACAGAAAAGCAGCGTTGAATGTAATGAAACACAATTTTCTGGGTGAGGTTCCCCAGCATCCCTCTCTTCCTCCCTCCTATCTGTGGTTTTTTGCTTTTTTTAATTTCCAGCCTCTGAACTGGGGTTCGGTAGCCAGTGATGGAGGTCTGGGCTCTCCTTTCCCTCTCCCGGAGAGGGGGGGGGGGGCAGCGCAGACAGTGGGGATGTTTGTCTTGTTTTTTTATCTTGGAGTTGTCTGCTTATTTTTTGATTGGGAGTTCTGCTTGCTCGTTCAGCTTTTGGTTTGCAATTTTTAACCCCTGTAGTTTGTTTTGGGATTCCTACCTTTCTGGGTGCCTGACCTGGTAGATGGCAGATGTAGACTGCTTCCAACTACATAGGGGTGTCTATAGGCCATTGCTCCTCATGCCTCTCTGATGTGGCCAGGTTCTGGCTTGTGATCTCCAGTAGGCATAGAACTCCAATTGACTGTTGCCACAGTCTAATATATACACATCAACCTGGTACTGTATATCTCCGGGAAGTTTCCGGGTCTCGCCCAGAAAATGCCGTTTCATTACATTCTACGCTGGATTTTAAGTGCTTGATATTTCTCTATTGAGAGGTTAAGTGTATTATTCAATAATGGACTGTATTAACATATTATTCATTAATCAATTAATTAAATAGTGAAATTTATGAACATGCAGTTCATTAATTTCTATTGTTGGATGACATTAAAAACTGTTTTTTTTTTTTACTTATACAGATACTAGGTTAAGTCATTGACTTTTTAAAAAAAAATAATTATTAATTTAAGTGTGGGTAAAATGCCTGGATAAGATTCCATATTCTATGTGAGGTTACCCCCCATGAAAGATGGGGGAGTTCTCTTTGGTAAAAGTGCATCAGTGTTTGTGATTGTTAGGTTATGGGTTGAAAGTTGTATTAGAATTGAACTGGAAGGCATTTGTTTGTTAGTAAAGCTGTTATGTTTCATACTTGTTCCATCTACATTAAACATTTACAGTATAAACATTCACATGTTTGTACTGTAAAGTTAATAGCAGAAGAAAAGGACATGTAAAATTACCTTGGTATATATTGTTTTTCTATTGCAGGGTTTTGCTGGCGTTCTTACCGATGTAGAGTTTAGCATGATAACGGGCAAAAAAATCAACGATGCACGACCAAAGAAACGGTGCTTTAACTGTTCGGGTGATCACAATTTGTCCGACTGCCCACACCCGCAGGATGCAGCAACAATTGCTACTAATAGGAAAAAGCATATAAACACTCGAGGACCTAATGTGTATGATATTAATTTAGTTATCTTGTTACACTGTAATTTCTAAAATAATGTACATATTTCATTCAGTACAACCTCACTTCAACAAATTATGAGAACCTGGCCCACTTCCATTGCAGCCAGAGATTATTGTAATGTAATTCTTTTTTTGGGAGGGCTCCTAAGATGGCTCCTTATGCTACCTGGAGAGATCCAAGTAGCCCAAGGAGCTATCCAACTTCTTGTGCTAACCTCAATTCAACATCATACCATTTACGTGTGAGGCATTGTAAGCCTATCAGGGGACCAGAGGCCAAAACCTGGCCCCTCTAGAGATGCACATGGAGTATTACTATATCACCCTAACCAAGAAAATGCCACCAGAAAGGTGGGTGAACCAAAACAATCAGCAAGGTTAACTAAGCATAAAATTGAGACAAGACCCTGAACCGAGCAAATCCCCCAGTCAAGATGCAGTTCACTTGTTAATCCCACATAAACATCCTCCTCCTCCTCCCCTAGCATTGATCATCAGTCATTGTGCTTGATGCGATACATCAGAATGTCACAGTTGCGCTCCTTATTCCTATCAGTGTTCAAGTCCTGGTTTTTCAGATAAATGTTGGCATCCTAGACACAGTTCTTTGTCTGGTGGGGTTTATTTGCTTGAATAATTGTTTTATATTTTAGTGTTTGCTTCACGTTCATGTATATTTATGCCTCGTTTTCAGTGTGGACTCTGACTAACTTCATCTTGGGTTGCTTGTGTGCCTAGAGTGACCATTTGTACATGTTTACTGGTATTGTCTCTGCCCAGTCGGGGATATCTTTCCTGGTGGGTTAAGGTGGCTATCACTGAGAGGCTGTCTTCCTGTGAAAGACCCTTAACAGTGCAAGGAACTTCAACTCCTCTGCAAGGCTTTGTGGATGGGGCAGTTTGGGATTTTGTACAAAGGTAGCAAGTAGCACAAGGTGCTTGCATGCTATTTTTGACTTGCTGCTCATGCACTTAACAGCTGCTTATGTCCTAGGTTGTTTTTGGTATTTGTAATATTCAGCGAGTGGCCCCTGTGCTTAGTGCCTACTGCATGGTCTTCCCTTCAGGACCATGCAAGCCCTATGCAGTTTTCAGGGGTTGATTATGAACTTGTGGCTAGTTCCTGAAGGGGTCCTTTGGTTATTGATACTGTACAATACAGTGGTGCCTCAACTAGTGAATTTAATCCGTTCCATCACCGAGCTCGTCATGTGAAACGCTCGTCTTGCGAAGCAACAACAACACTGTCGTCGGAGGCATCCGAGAACCAGTGAGAATGCTAGGAAGCACCATGTGGTTTGCTCGTTAATCGAGCGAAAGCTCATCAATCGAGACAAATTTTCTGCGAGTGGCTCACTCGTTACTCGAAATGCTCGTAACTGGAGTCGCTCGCTACTCGAGATTCCACTGTACTTAGTTGGTCCAGCCATGGGTGCATCATTTGTTGTCCAGTTCTGAACATCTGCCTTTACTTCTGCACCACTAGTGGTGCATATGGGACGTTCTGTGAATCTGTCATCTCTGGTCCCTTATTCCAAGACCCATTTGTTTTAGCTTGTCTGCATTGTCATCAGGTTTAACCATCCTGTGGTCTACTCTCAGGCCCGAGATGTTCGCAAGTTTGTGGCTGTCCATGGTGTTTTAAAGTGTATGTCCTGTGCAGATGTTCAGGCATAGGGGTTTTGGCAGTTTAAAAAAAAAAGTGCTAACAGGTTGCTACTTGGTGATTCTTCCTGGTCCGTGTTGGGCTTATGTGGATTTAGGGTAGTTAACTCATTGCTAATTCCCCCCTTGCTGGGGATGATTACTTTCTGTCGCTCTCCAATGTGTCCTGCTGAGTGAGCCTTTTGTTCGTTCTCCAGGATGACAAAGCACAAGGTGCCACTTTTAGAAGCCCTCCCAGAAAGTCCTCCCTCCCTCCCTCGCCTGTTTACGGGCTTTGGTGAGTAAGTCTGACCTACAAAGTGTGCATTACTGCCATAAATTCCTAAAATTGAGGTTACACTGTAGTTTAAAAAAAAATTAAATGTAAATTAGGAAAGCTGGTGAGAGATTATTAAAATATAAAGTGTATATTTGTCACGTTTGTAATATCAAAGAATCGTTTATTTCAGTCATTTGATTAATGAATAAATAATTTTTTTGTTAATTGAAAAGTTAGAGAAATAAAGCTTTCCTGGTGAGACCTGCAGCTCCCCAAAGCTATGTCACTGAGATGTCTTCCCCACTATTGGGTCACACCAGCTGCAGGCATCCTGTTTGGCCTGCCAAACACCGGAGCCATAACCTGGACCTCCTCACAGAGGCGCAGGGCACCCAGGACTATTGTTGTCGCCCCCCACCGGGAAAAGCAACCAGAAAGTTAGTGGAGCTTTACAGACATCTGCAAGGTTCATAAAAAATAAAACACCAAAATGGCCAAATGACTTTGCAACATGACTGCAAGACTATTCAGGAGAAACACGTTTATTACTAACAAACATCAACCGATTTGTACCAGTATCCACCACCAGAAAGTCTGGAGCGCCGACTAATGCTTACTCCACCTCACAGCTCTGTTGCAGATGTAGATATATACTGTAGTTGAGCTCCCTGGGTCATCAAAAGTTGCAACAAATGTCTCTTTCTGTGGGGGTGGGAGCTGTTGGACTGATACATGCTATATTAGTCTGGGGCATCAGTCACATGGAGTTCTTACCTACTGGAAACAATGAGCCAGAACCTGGTTCCCTCAAAGAGGTGCAGGGAGCAATGGCCTATGAAAACTCCCCTCTTTTAGAGTATTTCAGTTTCTGCCAAAGACTGGGGAAGGCACCCAGAAAGGTAGGCAACCCAAAACAAACCCCCAACTGGTAGAACGTTGCAACCCCAAGACCAAACAGAGTCAAAGTACTCCCCCAGCCCCCCAAGAAAAACAATGCTTCAAGCAAATCGTCATCAAACTGACACACCTCTCACCCGAGCCGGCTGCTCGCCCTCCAGTTCGTCGACTGATGCCTGCTGGGACTGACGTCTCCTCTGGCCACATTCTCCTGTCACAATTTTGCCCTTGTGGTTGTGCCTGCTGTGTGGGTGGTGCGGATGGCCAGGAAAAAGCTGTACTTCAGGCTGCATACGCTTAGGGTTATCTTCCCTATGTGCTCTGTAACTACTGTACAGTACTTCCCTTGGATCTCGGGGTTCTCTTCCCTGGGGCTTTCAGGTTCTCATCCCGTAGGGGGTTGCTGTCGCTTGACATTGATCTCGCCTTTGGGGTCAGTGGGGGTCTTGGTGCTTTCGTTTGGCCCTGGGTAGTGTGTGCTTGTTCTTAGGTCGGGGCACGCGGTGCTTGCGCAGCTCGCATAACTAGTGGCGGCCATGTCTCTCTCTGATGCCCTGTTGTGTGCTTTCGTTTTTTTTTTTGTGTGTGTTTTTTTTGTGATCTTTTCTGCCTGGTAGAAGTCTGCCTAGCTTCCAATTAGGTTCGCTTAAGTGGCGTTTGGTGATCCTTCTCTATGCCCCCGAGGTTGCGCCCTTCAAAGGGGGTCAATTTGCCTGGTAATTGATGGGGATTAACTGGCTTTGCAGCACCAGTTCCTGGGCTTCCCATGGAGAGACATCTCCCCGTGGGTCCTGGTAAACCCTTTGGGGGCTCTGCATTACTATGGATATGTCTTAACCCCTAAGACCGCGAATATGGGGGGGCATAGTAGCGAAAAATATTCGAATTATCTAAAAATAACTTAAAAGTGTTTAACAAGTCTCCAACTTATTGGCTTCAGTGTCATGAAACTTTCATCAAAATATTTTCAGAAATTGATTTTAGACAAATTTTTTAAAAATAAGAACGTTTTATTGATAAGGAGAAGAGCTCCTAGTAACTGGAACTGAAGGATTATGCAGTAATAAAGAGGTGCAAGCACCTGTCCAACACTCAAAGAAGAATAGTAGTAAGAAGTGTCCACAAAGTGGATATGCAGTTGGTGCCTTTATAGCATTGCCGAGTAATACATAATAACACAAATAATAATGAATAACTATGTTAATATGATCTATTTTATTATATATCATATAAATACATTGTCCAATGTTAATATATGTTGCTTTCATCAATGTCCGGCCCTTCAAGATTCTGAAGGGAATTGATAGGGTAGATAAAGACAGTCTATTTAACACAAGGGGAACACGTACAAGGGGGACACAGGTGGAAACTGAGTGCCCAAATGAGCCACAGAGATATTAGAAAGAACTTTTTTAGTGTCAGAGTGGTGGACAATTGGAATGCATTAGGAAGAGATGTGGTGGAGGCTGACTCCATACACAGTTTCAAGTGTAGATATGATAGAGCCCGATAGGCTCAGGAATCTGTACACCTGTTGATTGACGGTTGAGAGGCGGGACCAAAGAGCCAGAGCTCAACCCCCGCAAACACAACTAGGCGAGTACACCTCGCGCCTCTGGCAGCAAGATCAGCTGACGGCTCTAGCTGTCAGAACGTCGTGATTTCCCACGCCTCTAGCAAGGCGATCAGCTGGACGTTTCAGAGTACGTTGGTGGCTCCTTACACACCAACTACCCTTCCAGGATCACTAACATCACCACGTTAATGCTCACCCACATCAAATCATGCCTAAATGAGTTTTTGGCTCCTAGCCTAACGTCCTGTCACGTAGACAATAAAATGAGAAGAAATGTTCACAACATAAAATACTCTAACTTGCCTAGCTCAAAAAGGGGTAAGGGAGGGACAATTATCTACCTTATTTCACTCCAACCACGAAGCTGACTCGTCCTCTGTTGAGAGATGTTGAGGTTCCTGGTTCTGGCTTCTGGTCTCCTGATGAACAGTTCTGACACACACAGGTTCCTCCATCGCCTTCATGGTAATGCGTCCTCGCCGTGCTCACATCCAACAGGTACTGCCTTTCTCCTACTCTCTGGGGTACTGGAGACAGGTACCTCCATCGTCGTCCTCCACACTCACTGGCACTGTCGACTCTTCACAGTCCAGCGCAGCTTCCCCTCGCCTTAACTGCCAGTAGATTTGGGCCCGGCCCTAGCTTCTCGCTTGATGTGTAAGACGTGGTCCTCTAGTGGGCGTCCCAGACGTCACCAGCCCAACGTTCCTTCTGCTGCAGACTCTTGATACGGCTCTTGGCTCTTCAATCCGGTCCGTCCTTGCCTCCGGGCACTCCACGGAAGTTGGATGGCCTCCCAGACTGTCTGCAGAATCGAAGCGGAGCTTAAATCTACTGGTAAGGGCTCTCTAGGTCCGGAGCTTGCTCGAGCGCGTCTTCCCTCTCTGACGGCTCGTGACGTACTGTCTTCCTGCCCAGGCGCCAGCTGCCTCGTGCCCCTCCGCCTCATGACGTCACACCGCCCGAGGGCTCTCGTCATTAGTCACTTCCGGCACGTGACCTCACCTGGCCAATCAGGTGCCGGTAAGCGTCAGGACGTCTTGGCGGGAAACAGGATGGCTCGTCACCGTCCTGTGCTTCAAAAGGCGTAAGCCCCTTGCATTTTCAAACTTAGCTGGCCACTTTTCAGCCAGCAGCATCACGCTTCACACTTTCCCATACATGAAAATGTTCCCTGAACATTAGAGAATACCTAGGCTACGGAGGTATGACTCTTCTGGTATGACTATGACTGACGTAGGAAGAAATACAGGGGTGGACATCGTCACACCATGGCCCCGAGCCATTAAGTGGCTCCCAGAACCGAAGGACAAGAGCTACAAAGAGATGTTAGAGGCATTAAACATGCCTAAACTAGAAGATAAAAGAAAGAGGCAATATGATCACTACGTACAAGATTGTAACTGGAATCAATCAAATTGATAGAGATGACTTCCTGAGACCTGGAACTTCGAGAAAAAGAGGTCATAGATTTAAAGTAACCAAACAAAGATGCCGAAGAAATATAAAAAAAATCACTTAGTAAACAGAGTGGTAGATGGTTGGAACTAGTTAGGTGAGCAGGTGGTAGAGGCCAAAACTGTCGGTACTTTCAAAGCGACCACCAGACATTGTTGCACTAACGGAGACAAAACTTGAAGATATTTTAAATGGGGTCATATTCCCAAGAAGTTACTCGGTCTGGAGATGGGACAGAAAAATTTGGAAAGGCAGTGGCGTTGCTGTGCTGGTGAAAGAACACCTAAAGGTAAACGAAATAATAATTGCCAATCCACGAGAACTTGACATAATAACACTAGAGATATGCAATTAGGATGATAAACTAACGATCATAAATGCATATAGTCCACCGCCAAGCAACACAAGGACAAAGGAGGAGCTAGATAATAAACAAGAGGATCTTACAATAATAATGAGATAAATTCTAGTCAGAGCTGATAAAGATAGATCACGACTTGGTAATCGGCGACTTCAACTTAAAATCCATAGACTGGGAGGCATATGAAGCAAGAACAGAGGATTTTTGGACTTGTGGATTCGTAAACCTCATCCTGGAAACATTCATATTTCAACATGTTAAACAAGCTACGAGGATGAGGGACAGGGATGTTCCCTCCATGCTGGATTTGATATTTACCAGGAAAGAGGAAGAGATATTTGACATTCAATACCTCCCTCCTTTACATAAAAGTGACCATGTCTTATTGGGAATAAAGTATGCTATGCGTTATAATTTGGAAGAAAATGAGGTTAATTACAGGAGAGGTCATTATGAGGAACTCGGACATTTCTTTAAGGAAATTGACTGGAAAGACTTGCTGTTAGGACATGAAGTAAATGAGATGTATGTCAAGTTTTGTGAAATATATGATAGGCACAAAAAAATTTATTCCAAAGCAGAGATGCAGAACTAGGAAACAGGATTGGTTCAACAGAAATTGCGAGAGAGCCAGAGCCCAAAAGATACAAAAATGGAATCAATATAGAAAAAGGCCAAACCCTCAAACATACCAGCGATACAAAGATGCGAGAAACTACACGGCAGTGAGGAGAGAGGCAGAAAGAAATTTTGAAAAAGGGATTGCGGACAAATGTAAAATAGAACCAGGTCTATTCTATAAATTCATAAACAACAAATTGCAGGTAAAGAATAATATTCAGAGGATGAAAATGGGAAATAGATTCACAGAAATGAAAAGGAAATGTGTGAAACATTAAACAAAAAGTTCCAAAGTGTGTTCATACAAAATGAAATCTTCAGGGAACCAGACACAATAAGAATTCCAGAGAACAGCATAGAGCACATAGAGGTGTCTAGAGATGAAATGGAGAAAATGCTAAAGGAACCAAGTAAGAGCAAAGCAGTTGGTCCAGATGGAGTTTCACCATGGGTTCTGAGAGAATGTGCACCTGAGCTCAGCATTCCATTTCACCTGATTTTTCAGGCATCCCTGTGTAAAGGAGTTGTAGCTGATGTGTGGAAAAAGGCTAACATCATCCCAATTCACAAAAGTGGCAGCAGGGAAGACCCCCTCAATTATAGACCTGTATCATTGACAAGTGTAATAGTTAAAATGTTGGAAAAAATAATTAAAATTAAACAGGTAGAACACCTGCAGAAAAACGATATAATATCAGACAGACAGTTTGGTTTTCGATCTGTAAGATCCTGTGTAATGAATTTACTCAGTTTCTATGATCGAGCCACTAGAGATTTTACAGGAAAGAGATGATTGGGTTGACTGCATCTATCTGGACCTAAAAAAAGGCTTTTGACAGAGTTCCACATAAGAGGTTGTTCTGGAAACTGGAAAATATTGGAGGGGTGACAGGTAAGCTTCTAACATGGATGAAAAATTTCCTGACTGATAGAAAAATGAGGGCAATGAGGTACCAATGAGGGCAATCAGAGGCAATGTATCGGACATGAGAAATGTCACAAGTGGAGTACCACAGGGTTCAGTTCTTGCACCGGTAATGTTCATTGTCTACATAAACGATCTACCAGATGGAATACAGAATTATATGAACATATTTGCTGATGATGCTGTTACGGCCCTAATAGGATGCAACCGGGTTCTTTTCTGATGGTATTAGTTTTGGGTATCCGGCCCCAAGTTAGTAGAGGCTTTCAAGGGGTGAGCTCCGTAATGCAAGTAAAATAAACAGGGGAGGTACATTAAAATACACAAGTTCATCTCTTTTCTCTATATATATTTTTTTCCTACCACCATATATAAATTAAAAGTCACAAATGGGAACTATTACTACACAATATATATATCTTCGTCTCCCTCTGAAGATGCTGAACACTTGGCGACGCTCACTCTGTGTAGTCTTGCCTGGTTTCCTATTCTGTGGCCCAGAACCCTGGCCACAGGCCAGCCGAATCACAATCCCACTGGGTGCCCCGTCATGAAGGCCCACAACCACAGTCCAGCCTATAGCTGGCAGGTACCAATCAGCCTCGCTGTTAGGCAACTTCACGACGAATAGTAGGTTTGCGAGCCCTAGGCAGGAGCCTCGTGTAACTCGCTGATTACTCTCCTCGGTTGGCACCGCAGTAGGTTGTCTCTTCCACCAGCCAGCCATGGGTACGGCGCATCCCGTCACTGCTACTCCTCAGGAAGACAATTGAACACTCAGCAGTGTTCGTCGGATGGCGGCTCACAGCTTCTACAAAGCAGACTGGTGAAGAGACCTTGGCTGCCCTGGGTAGACTGATTCATCGTACATCACAGCCGTCCTAGGTTGACTCTGTGAAAGCAGACACATCATCAGTACTGGGACACTACATGGGAGCCACTAGGAAACATCACTTACTGGCTTAGACACAAACGTCCACCTTTTTGCTCCATAGATGGCATTCACTGTCTAAGCGCCACCTCACCAGAGGTCAGCAGCGGCTACTTCATGAGCTGACTAGGACAGGAATCCAGCACCTATTGCCGGCATATCCCGTCATCACTAGATGGCGTTGTCCATGTTGTGGGGGTTTTGGGAGCGGACTCACAGATGGCGTTGTCGTCACTGCTCCGTGCTCCGACGATGGACTCGGGTTCGTAACAGATGCTTAGATAATAGGGAAAATAAGACATCTAGAAGATTGTCATGCCCTTCAAGAAGACCTGGACAAAATAAGTATATGGAGCACCACTTGGCAAATGGAATTTAATGTGAATAAATGCCATGTTATGGAATGTGGAATAGGAGATCATAGACCCCACACAACCTATAAATTATGTGAGAAATCTTTAAAGAATTCTGACAAAGAAAGGGATCTAGGGATGGTTCTAGATAGAAAACTGTCACCCGAGAACCACATTAAGAACATTGTGTGAGGAACCTATGATACACTTTTTAACTTCAGAATTGCTTTTAAATACATGGATGGCGAAATACTAAAGAAATTGATCACGACTTTTGTTAGGCCAAAGCTGGAATATGCAGCGGTTGTGTGGTGCCCATATCTCAAGAAGCACATCAACAAACTGGAAAAGGTGCAAAGACATGCTACTAAGTGGCTCCCAGAACTGAAGGGCAAGAGCTACGAGGAGAGGTTAGAGGCATTAAATATGCCAAAACTAGAAGACAGAAGAAAAAGAGGTGATATGATCACTACGTACAAAATAGTAACGGGAATTGATAAAATCGATAGGGAAGATTTCCTGAGACCTGGAACTTCAAGAACAAGAGGTCATAGATTTAAACTAGCTATACACAGATGCTGAAGAAATATAAGAAAATTCACTTTCGCAAACCGAGTGATATTCGGTTGGAACAAGTTAGGTGAGAAGGTGGTGGAGGCCAAGACCATCAGTAGTTTCAAAGCGTTATATGACAAAGAGTGTTGGGAAGACGGGACACCACGAGCGTAGCTCTCGTATACCTGATCAACCAGGCTGTGACTCATACGTCAGGCTGGGAGCAGTCGCGTCTAACAGCCTGGTTGATCAGTCCAGCAACCAGGAGGCCTGGTCGATGACCGGGCCGCAGGGACACTAAGCCCCGGAAGCACCTCAAGGTAACCTCAAGGTAACCTCATCCTGTAACTACACTTAGGTAATTACAACCCCCCCCCCCCCAGCCAGCCAGCAGCCCATAACAGCTGTCTAACTCCCAGGTATAGTGGTACCTCGGAATGCGAGTGTCCCTGTATGCGAGTTTTTCGGAATACGAGCAGGATTTCCTCGAAAAATACGTCTCGGAACGCCAGGGTTACCTCGGGACACGAGTTTGTTGATACGCGTAGAGGCTGACCCAGCGAGTGGTGGTTTGGCGATCGTCACCCCTCCACCCCTCAGTTTACCATTGTCTCGCGCCCAGTGACTACCCCACATCAATTCTTCTCGCGGATTTTCAGTGTTTTGTTGGATTTTTGGTGATTTGACTATACAATTTGTTATTATATATCTCACCATGGGTCCCAAGAAAGCCAGTGGTAAGGATAAAGGCCAGAACGCCCATGTGAGGATGACAATAGAGGAGAAACAAGCGATCATTCGGAAGCATGAGAATGGTACACGTGTTGTTGAACTTTGTAGGCAGTACAACAAAGACGCATCAACAATATGCACTATACTTAAGAAGAAAAATTAGATTATGAGTGCTAAAGTGGCAAAAGGAGTCAGAACAATAATGAAACAAAGACCACAAATACTTGAAGAAGTGGAAAAGTTGTTATTAATTTGGATACACGACAAGGAATTAAGGGGTGACAGTGTTTCGGAGGCCATTATTTGTGAGAAAGCCAGGGTTTGGACAGATTTGTGGTGAAGAAATCGAGCAGTGAGCCTCAACCAGGACCTAGTGGCACTCAGATAAAATGTCCCAGGGAGAGCACACCAGAAAGGTCTTCACTGCCTGATGTGATAATGGAAGGGGACTCCGCTTCCAAACAGTAACTCCTCTCCTCCTCCCCCCTCCTCACCATCTTCCATACGCCTACAGCATTCAACAGCAAGGTAAGTAATAACTTGAACATAGTTTTGTAGGTTTATTTAAATGAATTAGGTATAAAAATTTAGTTTGATGTGGGGTTTTTGGGGTAGTCAGGAACGGATTAATTCATTTCCCTTTATTTCTTATGGGGAAATTAGCTTCGGAACACGAGGCGTCTCCAGGAACCAATTAAACTCTTAAACTGAGGTATGCCTGTACCAGGTTCCTAGGTAACAAGGGCATCAGAGTAAAAGGAACTCTGCCCAATTGTTTCTGCCATTGCCGGGGATTGATCCCCCGGTCCAGAGGACTACGTATACAGCATGCTGTCCACTCAGCCACCAGGCGCCCTGTGTTGAGGTTCTGACTCTAGTTTCTGGTAAGATAAACAGGATCCCTACAGTTGATAAAATCAAATAGTGGGGAGTCATAGAGGCTCCACTAAAAAGTGACATTTCATTACATTCAATGCTGGTTTTATATTTTTATTACAGGAGGTACCATGAAGACAGTGAAAATAAGTTTGGACACTTCCAGCCTGGAAAGATTAGTGAAGCTCTCCGACATGCTTTAGGACTGAAACACAATCAGTTGCCTCTATTTATTTATCGAATGCGGGTTTTAGGATATCCCCCTGGGTGGCTTTTAGATGCTGAGGTACATCAAGCAGACGTGAAAATGTATGATGCTTCTGGAGAAAGTAAGTACAAAGCTATATTTAATTTTCTATCCTTGGTTAGCTGCATCCCTGAAATAATGTATAACCCATGCACTTAAAAGTATGCTTCACATCCATTTTTCCTTTCCTACACCATAAATGTTCACATTATTATAACCCATTCCATCTCAGGCTTTACTATATTAACCTGAAGCTTCATTGTTATTATCTTCATAGAAAACATCTTTTCAAATTTTGCACAGCTTTTTTCTTACTGTAATCTATATATATTTTCTGGGAGGAGCCCCGTCGGCTCCCCAGAGCTTTACCAGGCTGATATGCTAACGTCAGACTTTGGCATCAGTCATGTGTATGGAGTTCTAGGGCCTACCGGGGACCACGGCCAGAACCTGCGCCCCCCTCAGAGAGGCAAGGGGAGCAATGGCCTATAGAAACCCCCGTGTGGTTGGAAGCATTCTATGTCTGCCATCGACTGGGTCAAGCATCCAGAAAGGTAAGCATTCCAAAACAAACCCCTATTCTGGTTAAAATTGCTACCAAAAGCCGAACTAGTGGATAGAACTCCCCAACAGAAAACAAGCAAACTAGTATGACGTCACACGTCACCGCGCCGCTGTCTGCGCAGCTCCCCCCTCCCCGGGAGGGGGAAGGGGAAGCCCCAGACCTCCCACGCCAGCTATCCACCCATCAGTTCTTCGGCTGATGCTATAGGCACCGGTTGTGTGCTCCGGCTCCAGTAGTTGTTTCAGCACTGTACCTAGAGTGTGGTGTCTGTCTTCTAGGTGGTGCGTGAGCCGGGTGAGAGTCTTCAGTACTCGGGCTGCATGCGCCTAGAGTTCTCTTCCCTAGGTGCCCTGTAAGTACTGCCCTTGGGGCTTGGGGCCACCTTCCACAAATTCCTTGGGTTCTGCCCCTGCTAGGCCGTTTACTGCTTGGTTTTCGGCCGCTCTTTGTGTGCTCGGGTGTTCTGTCTCCCTTGTTCGCCTTAGAGTAAGGGGCAGTTTTGCACTGGTGTGCAGCTTGTCTTTACCAATCATGGCGGCCGGCTCTGTTCCGCTTGGGTCATCCCCCCCTTTTTGTCCGTTGCTGTTTGCAGAGTCTGCGGTGGTGCAGTTTCTGCAGTCGGCTTTGTCGAGTTGCCGGCCTATGCCGGACTTGTTGGTTCTCTGGGAGGCTGTGGCTGTCTTGCCCAGAAGGGTTGTGCCAGGTCTCAGGGTTCCTTCAGTCGTCGTAAGCCAGTAGCGCCAGATTCCAGATTCGGGACTGGCCCCTCCTGCAGAGCCGTCGGTGCAGTGATCGCTCTGAGCGTCAGTTGGGCTGTCGTAGGGGTCATCGGCCTTTTCGCGGTTTCCCCGTTGACGGGGTAATTGGGGGGAGGCTTGCGCTGTTTGCTCTCGCCTGGTCCCACAACTTGTTGGCATTTCGGGTCGTTTCCATAGACCTGCGGTGGCGTTGTGGGTCATTCCTCCTACTTCCAGGGGGAGGGGGGGGATCAGGGCTGGCAGGGCAGGCCATTTCCCATGCACTGTTGGGTCATCCTGGAGTGAGTTTGCTTGGGCATGGCCGAAACGACAACATCGTTCAGGTGGGTTTCCAGCCTGTTTTCAGTTCTGAAATGGGACCGTGCGGATTTGCGATTCATACTTGACATGTTCTGTCTGAACCCCTGGGGTCTTTTGCCCCTCCTTTCGGGTGACCGATCTATCTCAGGTCCGGCTGCTTTTGGCGCCGGGTGCCTGGATGGTGTCTCCGGACCTCCGGGACGCATATTGGCACGTCCCGATTCATCCATGGTTCAGGGACTGGCTCAATTTTGACGTGGGGTGACTGGCTTACCGTCTTCATTACCTTCCATTCAGTCTGAATCTGGCACCTCATGTGACCCGGGTCATGGTGACCTGTTTGGATGTGCTAACCCTTTAGTTGCGCAAGACATCATATGATGAGCTGAGTGACTTGCAGTAACTTGCGCTCCACATCTTATGATGTTTTGGAGTACTACGCAAGATTTAAAAGACCTGCGGATACTCGGGGTTCACCACACCTTCATCAGGGCTCTTGTAAACAGACGCCATTTTTTTAAAAAATCGTGGGCCAAATTTCTGGGTGTGAGGGGCCTCAGTATTGAGTGAGCTACCAAGCCTGATGCACGCAGCATGAGCTCACAGCACTGCTGTTCGGCTTGTGACCACAGCATTGCCTAAAAATGCCATAATATACATGTTCTTGCTATTATTTAGCGATGATATTATTACAGAAGACCCCTGACTGTGATAAAACTGACCAGGGTTCTGATAATAGCAGGATTGTGGTGATATTTAGCACTGCTCCATGGAGGGAGGAGTACTGCTGTGGGAGGGAGGGTGGTGGCGTTGTCTTCTGACTGTGTGTGGCCACCTTTTATTGACTGCACTCACCATACCATCTTAGTGGTTCGCTATGGTGAACACAAATGTAGATACTTATATATAATGTGTGTATAGAGTGTAATAACAGCAATTGGAGTAGGTTGGGAGCCGCCATTTTGGTGAGGGAGGTGCGTCGTCTGCACGACTTATCATGTAGTTTACTGGTGACCACTATGGTCTTTGGGCACCATACCAGTTTACTTGTACAAGTATGGTGAATAAAACAGATAGATACTTGTATATAATGTGTGTGTATATAGCGTAATAACACCACAAACAGTATTGTTGGAGGAGAAATATTAGTGCGTCTGGCCTTGGGAGCGGCCGCCGCCAGCTGACTTGTGTGAGTAGCTACGTCTTTGTGCCTTTACTCGCCATACAAGCTTAAATGTACAGTTATGGTGAACAAAACATGTAGATACTTATATATAACATCTGTATATAAAAGCAAAAACAGTATGGTGGGAGGAGAATGGTGGCGAGTCAGGTGAGGTGAGGGAGGGAGTGGCAGCCAGTGGCAGGCTGCCACTGGCTGCCACTGCCACTCAGCATACCAACTTAGTGGTTCGTTATGGTGAACACGAATGTAGATACTTATATATAACGTCTGTATATAGTGAATAAAAGCAAAAACAGTATGGTGGGAAGAGAATGTGGGCGAGTGAGGTGTTGAGGGATTGAGGGTCACTCCTCGTTGCTTTCTGACTCATAATACCAACTTAGTGGTTCGTTATGGTGAACAAAACATGCAGATACTTATATATAACCTGTGTATATAGTGTAATTACCGACAAAGTATTTGTTCACTGTTTGATGAACATAATAATTGAATCAACAATATGCACACCATATTTTTGAGTACAGCGATGATTCACTCATTTTATTATATAAATATATTACACTGTACACCATTGAATATTATTACAGCAAAAAAACTACGAAAAATCAATCAGAGACATTGAAATAATTGGGTAATTATCTCTTTGTGGCCACTCCTGCCTGACAGCTGGGAGCAACAGCAACAAACGGCGTCTGGGATTCACGCCGAGTCAGGGCCTGTTTTTTGCCAGACTTCCCCACCCTATAGCGGGCAATATATGCCACTTACGATTTTGTTATTATTTTTCCCATGATCAGAGAACACAAATTAAATATATATATATTTTTGGTATGCGCCTGTGGGTGACAAATGCTAATTAGCCCTGAGCAACACGAGGGTTAAAATACAGTCTCTGATCATGGGAAACAAAAAAAAATTGTATGCGACATACTGTACTTTAGTCGTGATGGAGCTGGGAAGTTGAACAAATTATGGGCACTGAACAATGGAGCGCTAGAAGTCACTCGGCCCCGCCACCCCATGGGGTGGTAGTTGCCGCGAATATAATGTTTCATAATTATTTTTTTTTTTTTTTTTTTTTCTGTTATATGATTGAAAAGTGTGTAATTTGTGGAATTTATATAGTTCAATGTGTGGAACATCTCTATGCTCAAAATTATGGGGCTCATTGTGACATGTATATTATACAATACAATACAATACAATTTTATTTAGGTAAGGTACATACATACAATAAATATTTACAAGGATTGTTTGACTTATAGGTAGAGCTAGTACATACAATGCCTAAAGCCACTATTACGCAAAGCGTTTCGGGCATGTTATATTATATGATCATTATATCATTATATTCTATGATCAATCAGTGTTTTTGCTGGTATTACACTATATACACACATTGTATATACCTGTCTACATGTGTGTTCACCATAACGAACCACTAAGTTGGTTTGACGAGTCCAAAACAAGAGTGGCTGCGACACAACAGCCAGCAGACTGCTGGCTGACTCCCTCCCTCCTTAAACACTCGCCAAAATTCTGCCTGCCACCATACTGTTGTTGTTTTTAGTACACTATATACACAAATTATATGCAAGTATCTACATGTTTTATTCGCCCATAACTATACAACAACACTGGTATGGGGAGTTGAGGCAATAAGAGAGAGGTCGCCCCACATGTGACAGCTGCCTCCGTCACTGGTTCAAGGCCAGATGCACTAATATTCCTTTTCCCCTAACCATACTGTTTGTGGGGTTATTACACTATATACACACACTATATATATAAGTATCTACATGTTTTATTCACCATAACTGTACAACTTAGCTGGTATGATGTCCAAACAGCATAGTGGCCACTGCATGACAAGTCACACAGCAGGTAGCAGACGACAGCCTCACCCACTCCCTCACCTAAATGGCTCCTCCAAACAAACTCCTTTTGCTGTTATTACATTCTATACACATGTTATATATAAGTATGTACTAGAAGTGTTCACCATAGCGAACCACTAAGCTGGTAATGCGATTCCAAACAATAACATGTTGCCACACACCAGCAAGCAGATGACACTACCTTGACCCTCCCTCCCTCCCTCCCTCACCAAGATTACTCCTCCCATCATACTTCTCACATCGCAAATTCTCACTACAATCCTGGTATTATCAGAATCCTGGTCACTAAATCATGTAAATGAATAATTTTCCACATATATGTTTTGTAAAGGAACACAAGAAGCCATTTGAAGAATTTTAGATGCACGAAATAATGGCTGTGTGCTGTGGCTAGCGCTGTGAACATCTTGAACAGCATTTATTCACCGATATCTGAACATTGTACACAGTCTTTATCACAGTTAGGCTCTTCTGTAATACTATCATGACTAAATATTACCAGATACATATTTGTATATATATAATACCATATATATTTGGACATTTTTAGGCAATAATGTGGTCACAAGCTGAACAGCAGTGCTGTTAGCTCATGCTACATGTGCCAGTCTTGGTGGCTCACTCAGTACAGAGGCCTTCACACCCAGGAATGTTGCCCACGATTTTTGTTAAAAATGGCATCTGTTTAGGCGAGCCCTGAGGAAGCTAATGTGAACCCCATGTAGCCACAGGAGTTCCGAATGATACACTATACCTATGAGATCCCTGAGCCTCAAGGCTCATTGCACAGTGCAGTGGTTAAAGTGCAATGCATTACTCTCATTCGAATTAGTAGTAGGCCTAGGTGTTATGTGAAGTGAATGCCTGAAAATAAGTGTACATACTGTATTGATACTGAACAATACAAAAGAAGCGCCCAGAGGATGACGTAATCTTCAGCTTCATAAAAAGTAAGCCAGTTTATCAATTTTATTACAGTATTACAACATAGTTTATTTTTCAATAATAGATACATATTATTGCATATACATATTACATATATACTGCATTATACTGCAAATGTATATTCTATCATTAGCAGAGAAAAGGTGAACTCACAAGATTTTGTCTTGGCTAGCACTGGGATAGTGACGAGGCTCGATCGCCATTGCATGGCCTGGCCACCACAGCCTGTGTTGTAACATTAAAAATACATTACCTGTACTGTAGAGGATAAACCAAAACACATCTCTAAAATTTTATTGAGAAAACATTAACAATCATTCATTGATACACAAAATATTTAGCAATACAAAGGAATGAACCAGATTTTTTCCAACCATCTGGCCTTGATCAGACCATGTTCACGCATCATCCATGCAGCAGCTTACAGCTGGCTTAATTGTCAATGTGGTATTAACTTGGAATGCAATTACACAATGAACTGTGTTTCATTTTAGATACAGTGGTACCTCAGCTTACGAATTTAATCCGTTCCCAGGGACGGCGCGTAAGCCGAATATTCGTAAACTCAAACGAATTTCCCCATAAGAAATAAGGGAAATTGAATTAATCCATTCTAGACTCCCTAAAAAATTAACTTAAAAGTAAATTTTATACCCAATTCACCTAAATCTTTAATAACAAAGTATGTACAAGTTATTACTAACCTTTACTGATGGCATATGGAAGACGGTGAGGAGGAGGGGAAGAGGAGAGGTGGTAGTGTTTGGAAGGGAAGTCCTTTTCCATTATAATATCAGGTAGTGAGGACTTCTCTGAGGTACACTTTCTGGCATGTTTTGCCTGCATACCACTAGGACCTGCTTGTGGCTCACTACTTGCTTGTCTTACTAAGAATCTGACTAAAGACACTTGTTTTCCCTACATTTTAACACTTGTCTGTAGTGAGACATCACATTGTCATTTAAAAGGTCAATGCAACGGCCTGCTACAGCTTTATCTGGGTGAGTTTTTTCAACAAAACTTTGCAGTTCTTCCCATACTTCACACATTTTCTTAATGAGCAAGGAACATCCTCTACTGCCTCTACTTTCAACAATTTTCTTAGGTTGAACCTTACCACTGACTTTCTTGGGACCCATGGCAAGATATATAATAATAATTACTTTTATGTTCACATACCCAAAAATTAAAAAAACGCGGAAATTCTTTACAAAGAATTCGGGCTCAATTGTCACTCGGCAGGACACCTGGTAAACTGAGGTGCGATCGCCGTGCCACCACACGCTGGGACGGTCATACGCATATCAACAAACTCATTTCTCGAGGCAAAGCTTGTAACCCAATTGGAATTTTCCAAAAAAATTGGGCTCATAACCTGAAAAGTTCGTAAATAGGGGCATTCGTAAGCCAAGGTGTAACTGTATATAAATATACCTTACCTGAATGTTACTTGAAATATTACCAACACCTCAACTTCGGAATTACCGAGCCCCGCATTTAATGACCTGGGTACAGCCCCATATGGGCTGTTAAATCAAATGGATAGTGGAAACAGGTTTGGTATGAAAGAAATTTAATTTAGCTTGAGAACTGGCACAGTTGATAAAATGTAAAGGGTAACCAAGGTGAGAGATATTTTGTAAATAAAGGAAATTTCAGAATCAAGAAACTGAGGGTCACTGATGCTAGAGCACAGAGGAAGAGAGAAAGAAGAAGAGTTTTCTTAACAGGAGGAGGACGGTAGGAAAAGAAATGAATGTACTTACCACTATGCATGGGTTTGCGGTAGATAGGTAAAGGGAACCTGGACACAGAGCTGTGAACATGAACGTCAAGAAAAGGATGGAGGGAATTGCATTCCCTTTCAGCTTTGAAATGGGTAAAAGAAGCCAGATTGTTAAGAGAAGAGAGGATAGGCCAGAAAAGACTTAAAATCATGAAGGCCATAAAGTAAAAATGTCATCAACATAGTGAAGCCAGAGAAAGGGCTGAGTATCAATTGTGGGAAGAACAGACTCAAAGTATTCCATATAGAGATTGGCAGGAACGGGGGAAAGAGGTGAACCCATCTTGAGGTTATCTTGAGATGATTTCGGGGCTTAGCGTCCCTGCGGCCCGGTCCTCGACCAGGCCTCCTTTTTGTTACACATCCCCCAGGAAGCAGCCCATAGCAGCTGTCTAACTCCCAGGTACCTACTGCTAGGTGAACAGAGGCATCAAGATGAAAAAAACTCTGCCCATTTGTTTTTGCCTCCACTGGGAATCAAACCTTGAACCGCAGGACTACGAATTCGAAGTACTGTCCACTCAGCTGTCGGGCCCATAGTGACACTGAAAGTTTAAATGAAGTATTTTTCGTTGAAAGAGAAGAAGTTAGTCAACACAATCTGATGAGTTCGAGGAAAACGTCAGTGGGAAGCAGGAGAGGAAGAAGGCCCTCAGTCACCTTACAATTAAGGGAAGAGAGTCATCAAGGGGAACATTAGTACACAGAGAGTCGACATAAAGACAAAGCATCTTAGAGGAGGGCTGCAGGCGCAGTCTATCTATGAAATCCTGAGAGTGGTGAAGGTGGACAGGAGAAAAAATACCAAGATAAGGAGTCGACGTTTTAGCAAGCCTGGAGGCAAGAGGATAGCCGACAGAGCACCTTTCTTCAAGGGGCTCTGTCGGCTAACCTCTTGCCTCTTATATATTTTATAGCAGGCAGTTTAATTCAACTATGTGATTATTCTATAGTATGATCATTATAAATTCCCTTCCCTTTTGAGAGAGACAAAATTTTAAAATGTCCTTGTCCCAAGTGGGTACAAAAATCTAATGTCTAACATGATCTCATTGTCCTATTTGTGGTCAGGGCAACAAGGTAGGGGAGTTACTGATGTGCCATCCCAAGTAACCTGGATCATACCTGGAGAGGCTTTCAGGAGTTCTTCTTCGCCCCAAGCCTGGCCTGAGGCCAGGCTGGACTTGTGATAACTTGGTCCAACAGGCTGTTGCTTGGAGTGGCCCATAGGCCCAGTACAGCCTAGTTGGTCTGGCACTTCTTGCAAGAACCTGTCCAAGTGCCTCTTGAATACATCCATCATCATTTCAGCAATATTTCTAATGCTTGCTGGGAGGGTGTTGAACAGCTGTGGACATTTCATTTAAAGTCAAGGGCATTTCATTACATACAATACACTATATTTATGCCACATCTATAGGGAAGTCGTACTGTTTCCTGTAGGAGCTACATCACGTGAGCTAAAAGGCTCATGTGTTTTCTTTGTTCTTATGTTCATATTTTTATTTTGTAGGTGTTTCCCATCCAGATACAGAAGAAGGAGAAGATGAACCCACATCCATCAAATATAAACCAGAAAGACTTGTTAGTTTTCCTGGATTCAATGATCCAACTCCTCGTGGTGTCAGAGATGTGAGTACAGTAGTCTACAATGTGTTTACATTTTCCTTCTATGTTTGTATCACCCTAATCCATAGCATCAAGAAGAGATTAGTGCAAGTATTGGATGTTGTAGTTAAGGCTGGCATTCCTGGTGAGAGCCTGCCCTGCACCCCTCAAGTGAACCAGATAAGAGTTCCTGGTAGTGTGTTGAATGTGAATGTTTATATAATAACTTTAGGTTTGTGTGGCTGTTTATTGCTGTATACAGTGCAGTATTTACATTTCTGGGCAAGGCTCCCTTAATAGCTTCCCTAAGCTTTAGCTCTAGATTTTTCCAGATCACTGTTATTACGTCAGATCCTGTGTGACTTTCAGTCCACGAGAACAAGTAATTTCTGGGGGGTTGCCCCTTTGGTGACCCGGAGCTATCCAGGCTGATATGTAATACATTAGACTTTGGCATCAGTCATTGTGAATGAAGTTCATAGGCCTAGCAGGGACCACAAGCCAGAACCTGTCCCCCTCCCCCCCCCCCCTCAGAGAGGCACAAGGAGCAATGAACGTTAGAATAGCACATGTGATTTTGAGCAGTCTATGTCTGCCATTAAACGGGTCAGGCACCCAGAAAGGTAAGGTCTCACAATTCGTGGGCTTTTCGGGTCGTTTCTGACGACCAGCAGTGGCATTGGGTGGCACTCCTTCTTCGGGGGGTTCGGGGCTGGCTGGGCGGGTCTCTTCTCCTCTGCTCTGTCTGGTCATCTTGGAGTAGTGGGTACGCTTGGGCGTGGTCGAAATGACGATGGTGCTGACCTAAGTGAACTACTTAAAAATCTTCGTAAGGTTACTTTCCTGAAGTGCTCTTTGGCGCATTCTTAGCCGGTACTTAGGAACCTTCATAGCACACATACTTATGCAGAAATACATGGAGCTTCGTGAATCTAGGTCCTGGCTCGTCGTTCCCGGTAGGCATAAGGATTCCTGTGACTTTATGACCCCAAAGTAATATAGCACATAGTTTCAAGGAGCCGACGGGGCTCCTAACAGAAATGACCATCATTATGTAGCAATACCAATTGACTCATCTTAAACATGTAACCCATGATTGCAAGCTTGATGAGCTGACTCATACTGAATCACACCAATGACCACAGAGGCTTTCTAGGACCTGAAGACCAAGTAGGGATCCCAGGCCCAGGGGGCCATATGCCAATAATAATAATTACTGAATGTCCCTTAGAAATGTGTGTGGCTTCAAAGGGCATCAGTGCTATGCTGTATAAAAAAGCATGTGCACCATTGTGCACCTCCCAAACAAAGAAACCCTGACGACCCCAATCCTGAGCCTTGCAGTGGAGTCGCACACCCTTGCAGTACCCAGGTCAAGGCACCTTCCACTGGCAGGTAGCCTCTCAGAATGGGATACCAGAACTCACAAGGGAAGGTAAGCCTGTCAGGGTAGTGTTAACACCAGTGAGCACCCTACAGCAATTAGCCCTAGTCTTGTGTAGCTCAAGGAGAACAGTTTCTTAAAGTCTACACAACAAGTGAGGATATAAACACATGCTTATGAAGCAAGTACTAAAGATTGGAATAATACACAAGTAGATGGGCCTCCAAAGAACAAAGCCCAAAGAATAGAAAATATTTATCTGGAAAATAAACCAGGAACCGAAGGGAGTTTGGAGTGACTCTGGAAGAGGTGTGATCATAACTGATACCAGGCTGAATGGAGCTGGTATATTCCTGATGCTGTCACATAGTGGCAGGCATTTGCTACTAGTGGGTGAATGACCTCATTACTTGATGCATTATTTGTGGCTTTGTTTACATTTGTTTTGCTATTGTCTATTTGCTCTACTTTTCTGGTGGTGGTTCCTTAGGGAGGGCAATCATAGATCCACTTCTCTCTGTCTCTGAGGGAGGGGGACCAGGTTTTGTCCTCCAGTCCCCAGTAGGCTTTACTGACTCACAGGAGCCTGGTGTGACTGGACTGGCATAGTTATCTTGAGGTTATCATAAGTTAATTTCAGGGCTTTTAGTGTCCCCACAGCCCGGTACTCGACCAGGCCTCTACCCGCAGGAAGCAGCCCGTGACAGCTGACTAACTCCCAGGTACCTATTTACTGCTAGGTAACAGGGGCATAGGGTGAAAGAAACTCTGCCCATCATTTCTCGCCGGTGCCTGGGACCACAGGATCACATGTCCAGCGTGCTGTCCGCTTGGCCGACCGGCCCCCTTAACCAGAGTTAACTGGCCCCCTGAGTTAACCAGAGTAGCTGCCTACAGAGAGCCACTGAGTGGCCCCTCTAAATATGAAGTGATGAATTTATTGACAGTCTCTTTCCTGGTGAATCCTTGGTAGTTATGCATATCTTGAACTCTAGTGAGACCAAGCCTTGAGAAGTGTGCAAGACTTCAGAGATTCATTCTTTCATACTAGGAGTCAAAATCAGAATTTGGCTCACTATGAGGTAAAATAGCTTCCAGAATTTAGAGAGGCTACACATGAACCCACAGGTGATAATGACCCCAAGTAGAACCCCTAGAAAGGAAAGCAAGTGCAGAACTTGTTGGATAAGACAAATGAACTCGACTAACAGACATGAGAGGAACAGAAACCATCCCAACAGACAGTTACTGGGACAATCTGCCTGATCCAACTGACAGATGAAAACCTCCAGGTGAATGAGACAAAGTGTAAATGATAGCTAAACACTGACATGAAAGAGGGAGACATAAGCCACAGGAAAATTAAAATGTCAAACAGCACACCTTATTAGTGAAAACTTGGAAGTTAATGTAGAGCCAAGTACAGTACATTGTGGGAACACAAATGCTCATGGTGCATAGGACAGTAAAATGAATGTGCCCCCCCCCCCCCCCCAGCAGAACAAAATGATGGGACAAACATCCCACACAGGACTAAAAAGTAAACAAAGGACGGATCCGCCTCTAAATCCTAATGAAAACAATATATGTATCTTGAGGTTATCTTGAGATGCTTTCTGGGCTTAGCATCCCAACAGTCTGGTCCTCGACCAGGCCTCCTTTTTGTTACACACCCCCAGGAATCAGCCCGTGGCAGCCGTCTAGCTCCCAGGTACTGTCTCCACTCGATTATCCGGACTATATGGGAAGGACCCCCAGCCGGATAATCACGTATTCTGAATTAGAGTACTTTTTCACCTCTGAGTCCAAAAGTGACCATTTCCAACAATTTTTATACCATAATCATGATATGAATTGACTCACACTATTTAGTGTGTGGGGGCTGGGTGGGTGGTTAGCTGCCTAGCTGGTAGGTGGGCAGGGAAAGTGGGTGGGCAGGCAGGGATATGTGGGTTCAGGCAGGTAGGTTTAGGATGGGTGGATGGCAGGCAGATGAGCTTGGTGGGTGAACAGGTTCAAGCAAGCAAGTGGGTGGGTGGGTGAGCAGGCAGGTGGGTTGGTTGGCAGGTCTGTGCAGGCAGGTGGGTGAACAGTAGGTGGTGGGGGAGCAGGTAGTTGGGTGAACAGGTGGGTGGGTTGGCAGGTCTGTGCAGGCAGGTGGGTGAGTTGGCTATGCAGGCAGATGGGTGGGTTGATAGCCAATCAGGCAGATGGGTGAACAGGTGTATGGGGTGGGCATGCAGGTGGGTAGGTGGGCATGCAGGCAGGCAAATAGGTGGGCATGCAGGCAGGCAGGTAGGTGGGCTTGCAGGCACGTGGGTGGGTGGGCGAGACTGGACAGAGAGATCACACGTCTGTGATCTCCTTCCTGGTCACCCCCTGCCCTCACCTCACGCTAGCCTCCCAAACTCCCCTCCATGTGTGTCAACAAGTGGAGGTTGACAAGCTGTACGATGACTTTAATATATGTGCCTTAACCCTTAAACTGCGCAACGCGCCTGCAGGCTCAAGTCTGGTTTGCGCAATGCGCCTCCGGGTATTTGTATTTTTCACGTTCCATTCAAAACTCCCGCGGTTACATGGGGTTCACATCAGCTTCCTCAGGGCTCTTGTAAACAGACGCCATCTTTAAAAAAAATCGTGGTCCACATTCCCGGGTGTGGGAGCCTCAGTAGTGTGTGAGCAACCAAGGCTGGCGCTCGCAGCATGAGCGCACAGCACTGCTGTTCAGCATGTGACCACAGCATCGCCTAATAATGTCAAAATATATATATAACTTGTATTATTTAGCTATGATAGTGTTATATTAGAGCCTGAGTGTGATAATGACTGGGTACAATGTTCAAATCTCAGTGATTCAATGCTGTTCACGATGTTCACAGCGCTAGCCACAGCACCACAGCATTATTTCGTTCATCTAGGAATCTTCAAATGATTTCTTAGGTTCCTTTTCAAAATAAACGTGTGGTCAATTATTCATTTACAGGAATTAGTGACCAGGATTGTGATAATAGCAGGATTGTGGTTATAATTAGCGTTGTGCGTAGTATTGTGGAAAGAGGAATTTTGATGAGGGAGGGAGGGCGAGAATTGAGGTAGCCTCATTTTGTGTGTGTGGCTGCCACTCTTGTTTTGCTCACCATACTAGCTTAGTGGTTCACTATGGGCAACACATATGTACATGGGTATATATAGTGTGTGTATATAGTGTAAGAACAGCAACAGGAGAATGTTGAGAGGAGCTATTTTGGTGAGGGAGGTGACGTAATCGTAGCGTCGTCTGCTGTGTGATTTTTCATGCAGTGTATGGTGGCCACTGTACTGTTTGGTCACAATACCAGCTTACTTGCATAGTTCTGGTAAATAAAACATGTAGATAGGTATATAGACCATGTGTAATAAGAACTATAACAATATGGAGGGAGGAGCAATGTTGGCGAGTAAGATGTTGGAGTGAGGGACACTGACTGGGTGTGGCAGCTCTCACTCGAGATGTTCTGAATGTGTTTATGGCCAAATGCTCCTATTGGCCCATACGAGGCAGCTATTATTGGCCCATACGAGGCAGCTATTATTGGCCCATACGAGGCAGCTGCTATTGGCCCAAACGAGGCAGCTGCTATTGGCCCATACGAGGCAGCTGCTATTGGCCCAAACGAGGCAGCTGCTATTGGCCCATGCGAGGCAGCTGTTATTGGCCCATACGAGGCAGCTGCTATTGGCCCATACGAGGCAGCTGCTATTGGCCCATACGAGGCAGCTGCTATTGGCCCATGCGAGGCAGCTGCTATTGGCCCATACGAGGCAGCTGCAATTGGCCCATACGAGGCAGCTGCTATTGGCCTAAACGAGGCAGCTGCTATTGGCCTAAACGAGGCAGCTGCTATTGGCCCATACGAGGCAGCTGCTATTGGCCCATACGAGGCAGCTGCTATTGGCACATACGAGGCAGCTGCTATTGGCCCATACGAGGCAGCTGCTATTGGCCCATACGAGGCAGCTGCTATTGGCCCAAACGAGGCAGCTGCTATTGGCCCATGCGAGGCAGCTGCTATTGGCCCATACGAGGCAGCTGCTATTGGCCCATACGAGGCAGCTGCTATTGGCCCATGCGAGGCAGCTGCTATTGGCCCATACGAGGCAGCTGCTATTGGCCCATACGAGGCAGCTGCAATTGGCCCATACGAGGCAGCTGCTATTGGCCCATACGAGGCAGCTGCTATTGGCCTAAACGAGGCAGCTGCTATTGGCCTAAACGAGGCAGCTGCTATTGGCCCATACGAGGCAGCTGCTATTGGCCCATACGAGGCAGCTGCTATTGGCCCATACGAGGCAGCTGCTATTGGCCCATACGAGGCAGCTGCTATTGGCCCATGCGAGGCAGCTGCTATTGGCCCATGCGAGGCAGCTGCTATTGGCCCATGCGAGGCAGCTGCTATTGGCCCATGCGAGGCAGCTGCTATTGGTCCATGCGGGGCAGCTGCTATTGGTCCATACGGGGCAGCTGCTATTGGCCCATACGGGGCAGCTGCTATTGGCCCATACGGGGCAGCTGCTATTGGCCCATACGGGGCAGCTGCTATTGGCCCATACGGGGCAGCTGCTATTGGCCCATACGGGGCAGCTGCTATTGGCCCATACGGGGCAGCTGCTATTGGCCCATACGGGGCAGCTGCTATTGGCCCATACGGGGCAGCTGCTATTGGCCCATACGGGGCAGCTGCTATTGGCCCATACGGGGCAGCTGCTATTGGCCCATACGGGGCAGCTGCTATTGGCCCATACGGGGCAGCTGCTATTGGCCCATACGGGGCAGCTGCTATTGGCCCATACGGGGCAGCTGCTATTGGCCCATACGGGGCAGCTGCTATTGGCCCATACGGGGCAGCTGCTATTGGCCCATACGGGGCAGCTGCTATTGGCCCATACGGGGCAGCTGCTATTGGCCCATACGGGGCAGCTGCTATTGGCCCATACGGGGCAGCTGATATTGGCCCATACGGGGCAGCTGATATTGGCCCATACGGGGCAGCTGCTATGCGGTGTTCTGAATGTGTTGATGATGAATGTATATAGTGTGTGACAGTGTATAGTGTGTAAATAGATTGTATATATACACAAATTAGCATGATACATAGTAAATATGTGCTGCATCTGTGTACACAAGTTTCATGCACGTAACACAGTGTCTACGGACAGTACGGATGTTGAACTGCGATATTATAGTGTACGTGTTCATTATACAATGGATTGGCACATAAAAACAATGAAAATGTATTTGGAAAGGTGCGCAAAAAATGAACGAAAATATATTCGCGGCAACTCGCGCGCCCCGCCCTGAGCGCCCCACCGCCCCCGAGAGCTTACAGCACGGGCGCACGGGGAATGATGACGTCACGCCCCAACTTCCGGACCCCATAGCAGCCAAAGTAAGTACAATTTCGACTTTTTTTTTTTACATACCCATACTGAGGGAAGGGTTTTTGACACTTTAAAAAGAAAAAAGAATTTTTTCCAGAGAATTTATTTCCTGCGCACTGCGGGGGTGTCACATTTGGAGGCAACGCAGTTAAGGGGTTAAACAAAAAAATGCGCCTGAAGTTCTCTTAAATCCCATTTTATTTTCTTGTAAATATTTAAATGAATAAATAGCAAACCAAATATTGTACTGTTCTGTTCAAATATTATAGTGTTATTTAATATTTGTAACTAGCTCTCCACAGCAATAAGAAAATATAATTCTTGCAACACCTCCAACGCCACCTTCCTTGGTAGGCTTAAGCGAGTCACATCTGTTACCCCACACGCTCAACACTTCATCCTCCCTCCTTCCCTTCCTGACCGACTGACTCCCTCCTTCCCCTCCTTCCCTTCCTGACCGACTGACTCCCTCCTTCCCCTCCTTCCCTTCCTGACTGACTCCCTCCCTCCCTCCTCACCTCCCCTCACCTCCCCTCCCCCCCTCGCTGACCGACTGACTCCCTCCCTCCCTTCCTGACTCACTCCCTCCTTCCCTTCCTGATCAACTCCCTCCCTCCCTCCTTCCCTTCCTGATCAACTCCCTCCCTCCTTCCCTTAGGGAGGGAATTATGGACAGTTGAACTGTGACCTTTAAGCAGTGTGCGTAGGAGATGTGGGGTGGGTGGGGGGAAGTGTCGGTGGTGGGAGGGGGGAGAGGGGGGGACGGGCTCACTCAGATAACCCTACACTCGTCACCGATAGCCAGACTTGTTTCTTAAATTCTGGATGTACAGTACATGGTCATATATATTTTTGGTTACAGATTTTGTTTAGCAATATTATCAGCACTATCGTGCGCCGGGCATGCGCGCCGCCAACTTAGAGGACAAGTGCGCGTCGACACTGAAATGTGTGTGTGCTCGTTTCAGTTTTCTCACCTCAATTCTCATACTACGTCGTTCGTTTTGGTATAATTGTGTTCTCAATAGAATTCCCTACAGGTGTATATGGATATAATGTCCAAAAGCCCGGCGTGACTCCCAACAGCAATGCCTAAATTCGGCATAAGTTACCCGTTAGCGCACAAAATCAGTAAAATGTGTTTACGCGTTTCAGTTTTCTCATCTTAACACTTTCCCGCGCCGGGGAGTTAACTGTATACTACCAGGTGAATTTGCCGTTCGTTTTGGGCGACCGCGCAGCGACACTAAAATGTTTATAATCTTTTGGGTCTGCTCACCTTAATATTCCATGTATGTATTTAAATTTGGTATCAATTTATTCACAAGAGAATGCTCTAGAGGAATATATATGTAAAATTTCACCAAACCCGACATGAGACCCACACTAAATAAAAAACTATGGCAATCGTTAGCCGTGAGCGTCAAGCCGCGCTGAAATGTTTATGATCTTTTCATGTTTGTCAATCCCAGAATTGTGCTACGTCGTTAATTTCTTATACAGAGCATCGCTTGGTTTCCGAACCCCTTGGGGACGAGACCCATCGGTTTTCGTGTAAGTTCGTAAACGAGAAATGGAGGAAAATAGACAGAGAATTTTTTTTTAAATCTAACAAAAAATTCTAAGGGAAAAAATCGACAGATTCATAGCATAAATGCAACAAATGAAATAAAGTTCATTGTGTAATTGCGTTCACTCACCCCCACCCTTCCTTCCCTCACTGCTTCTCCCCCTCACTGCCTCTCTTCCCTCTCTACCTCCCCCCTCACTGCCTCTCCCCCTCAATGCCTGCCATCCCTCCCTCACTGCCTTCCTCATGACATGAGAACAGCAGGCTATGGAGGAGGGGGAGCTACTAACAGGGTCGGGAACTACTAACGGGGTCAGGAACTACTAGCGGGGTGGAGGCTGTGTAGAGGTGGACATATCTGACAGCGCCTGCTCACAGATGCCAACTGTGCATAATTCATAAATAAAACTATATTTGTTTAATTAATAAATAGGAAATCATATAACATGTTAATGATTAATAATGTATATTAATATATGAAAATTAACATTTTGTCATAAATATTTTACAACTAAGATTAAAATATGTAATACAATATGGGCGATAAGTTTGGCAACCAGGGCCTCGTAGCCTGGTGGATAGCGCGCAGGACTCGTAATTCTGTGGCCCGGGTTCGATTCCCGCACAAGGCAGAAACAAATGGGCAAAGTTTCTTTCACCCTGAATGCCCCTGTTACCTAGCAGTAAATAGGTAACTGGGAGTTAGTCAGCTGTTACGGGCTGCTTCCTGGGGGTGGAGGCCTGGTCGAGGACCGGGCCGCGGGGACACTAAAGCCCCGAAATCATCTCAAGATCTCAAGATAACCATCGCCTGGTCAGCAAATCCTTCCTTAATGCCTCCCTCACCACTCCACCAACGGGGGGGGGGGTGAGAATTAGTGAGAGAGGAGAAATAGTGGGAGAGGGGGAGAATTAGTGAGAAAGGGAGGGAGGGGAAGGTAAGGAGAGATGCTAGGAGGGAGAATGGGAGAATTAGGGAGGGAGGGAAAGGCAGTCAGGCAGCCTGCCTGCCTGCCTGCCTGCCTGCCAGCCAGCCAGTCTGCCTGCCTGCCTGCCTGCCTGCCTGCCTGCCTGCCTGCCTGCCTGCCTGCCTGCCTGACAGCCAGCCAGCCTGCCTGCCTGCCTGCCTGCCTGCCTGCCTGCCTGCCTGCCTGCCTGACAGCCAGCCAGCCTCTCTGCCTGCCTGCCTGTGCCAATCCCTGCCAGCCTACTTGCCTGCCTTTCCCTCCCTCCCTACCTCCCCCCTCCCTTTCTCACTCATTCTCCCTCTCTCTCTCTAATTCTCCTCCTCTCTCTCATACTGCCTTCCATCTAAGCTCCCCCATCCACCCACCAGTCAACCATCACTGACACAATGCGTGCATTTAGAGCTGACGTGGTGCCCAGATGTTTCTTGATTGTGCAGATATGTAAAAAATTACAAAATGAACTCTCCAGCCTCGTGACAAATCAAAATAATAGGAATAATAGGCCGTGAATCTGTGAAATCACAGGGTAGAAGGCGGCAAACTGGACCATCTCCCACCCATCACCACGGGCCGGCGCGACACTTGGCAGATCGCTTCCTACCCAAACTTTGTTAGTGTAGCATGACTCCCCAACCCCAATCGGGAAACTGGAAGTTTCGGGTAACTAAAGTTCGGAAACCAAGTGGTGCTCTGTATCACTGTGACCGCAATAAAATTCCCTTCACGGACATATGCATATAAATGTAGAATCATGATCGTGGCCCACCTGCAAGAGTGTGGGAAGTGGCTGAAGTGTTACCTCTTACGGCACACCCGACGGCAGACCGGCGAAACACCTTTTGAAAAGTGTATATTCTTTTCACTGTCCTGACCTTAATTTTTGATGTACGTACTTAAATTTTGTACCAATATGTTCGCAATAGAATGTTCTAGAAGAACATATATATAAAATGTCACACAAGGATGCGTTTGGCCGGCACCAAACTTCATTTATTACACTCGTCGGGTCAACATTTTACAATAGTTTTACCACGAAGATACAAGCGAACTCCGTTCTCCCAAATAGGCTGTGTGACTATTAGAGAAAACGAAAATTTTATGGCAAACAAATTTTATGGGATTTTATAGAAATATTTTTTTCAAATGCCGCTTGAGGTGCATTCAAGGGAAAAATATATGTCCTGCTCAAGTGACATATGGGTGCTAAATTGTGCGCAATCTAAAGGCGCTCATTTTAAAACCACTACCAGATTGATCTGATAAAATATTTTAATGAGTGACTCAGCGCCGCGTCGTCGGAGAGGAACCGGGAGAAAAATGAGTGACTAGAGATCTAGTCGTTAACGCGCGAAAGTGTTAATTCTCGTGCTACGTCGTTTGTTTTGGTATCATTGTGTTTGCGATTAAATTCCCTGCAGGTGTATATGCATATAATGTACAAAAGCCCTGCGTGATTCTCCGCAGGAAAGCCTAAAGTTACCCGTAAACGAGCACCAATTGGCACACCACAACCTAATGTGTGTACTCATTCAGTTTGATAACATCAATTTTCATGTTACGTCTTTCATTTTGGTGTCAAATTGTTCGCAATATAAAGGCGTGTATTTTAAAACTAGTCCCATAATAATAGAGCAATAATTGGAATTTTAACAAATATTTTAATTGTGTACGCTTTTCATCACAAAATTATTTATATCTTTCCAGTGTTCTGACATAAATGTTTGTGTTACATCTTTCATTTTTGTATCAAATTGTTCACAATGTAAAGGCGTGCATTTTAAAACTAGTCCCAAAATAATAGCACAATAAATAAAAATTTTAACAAATATTTTAAAATTTTGACCAAAAGCGTATTTAAAATCTTTCAAGTGTTCTGACATCAAGTTTCGTGTTACATCTTTCATTATAGTATCAAATTGTGCGCACTCTAAGGACGCACAGTTTCGTGTTACATCTTTCATTATAGTATCAAATTGTGCGCACTCTAAGGGCTCTTATTTTGAAACTATCCTGAAGTTGATCAGATGAAAAATGAATTTTATACAAATATTTTTGTATTGGACGCAAGCGCTATCCACGGCTAGGACTCGAGAGAAAAAAAGTGGACGTGAACGTCGTCCACGGCCATCGATTGTGTTAGGATAATAAAAAGTTATAAAAATACTTGTTTCATGAATGCTTTATTGTATTAGAAGGAAATTCTCCAGGCTGGCAATCTACTGCCACCTACATCTCTTGGGGAGGGAGGGAAGGAGGCAGTGAATGTGGGCAGGACAGAGAAGTGATGAGCAGTGAGCGGTGACTCACTCCCTTCCTGGTGGTGGTGTACAATGAGTGTTAGGCCACTGATCCAGCCACACACCCTCTGGTCCGGCTCCCATGAACATTTTGGCCGGATAGTGAGATAACTTTATCCGACCACGATTTTAGCCGGATAAGGGCGTTTTCCGGATGGTCGGATTCCAGATAAGCGAGTGTCTATAGTACCTATTTACTGCTAGGTGAACAAAGGAATTAGGGTGAAAGAAACTCTGCCCATTTGTTCCCGCTTCTACCAGGGATCGAACCCGGAACCTCGGGACTAAGAATCCGAAGAGCTGTCCACTGGGCTGTCAGGCCCCTACTGTATAGGAACTGCCAGAAAGGGTGGGGTGGCTGACATAGAAGCCTAGTGATGAACCCTGAACACTATGTGAAGTGACAGAAGCACCAGAAAAGGCCCAGTGTCAAAAAACACAAGAGCCACAGTCTGTAAAAATGCAAACAGCAAATCTGGCTTTAAATTTGGTGGGGAAAACCATTGTGATCCAACCAACAGAGTGAAGAGGTAAACAATCTCCTGGAACAATCAATGGGATTCAAGTGCACTCACAATTCAAGGTGCAAACCACCTCCATCTACATTATTGAAATCATGTATGTGAACACTGTTTATGAATGCTAATAATGCATAGCAATAAAATTTAGGCTGGAGATTATCTTTGACACCATAAAAGTATGTGCTCAAATTCAAGAAGGGTTGATAACTGAAAGCTATTAAACAGCCTCAGAGAAGATAGTCATTGGTGGCTGTTGGTTTCCACAATCAGGAATTTTTATTTTTAAATGCAGCAATAACAATATCAAGACCTAGGCTCACAAACCAAGTCTCAAAATGCTGGAAAGGCAGAGTGTCCTGATGTAAGAAGTCGGACAAAATTAGGGGCACCCAACAACCACAAAGAAAATACATCTAATAGCTGTTGATCTTCACAATGAGCACTAAGGAAGAAACCCCAGAAACAAAGCATAAGTGGGTTACAAAGTGACTGGGCACCATACCATGAAAGAAATATTAAAACATGGTAACTCCTGCACAGACCAAGTTTCAATACTAATAAGTCAAACCTATTAGTATAATAATCCTGAAAGAATGGGTCTATGTAGAGCTGCAGCATTAATAGGTGGACACCCAGCATAAAAGTAACGGCAACAACCTCCCAAATTTATTAATTTAAAATAATTTATTTTATGTAACCTCCCCAACGCTGTGCAATGTAGTGTGCTGGTGTTTTCAATAGTTCAGAATTATTGTTGGCAGATTTAGTTTTCAATGATCCTTTGGAGGGGATATGACTTCATATCTCATATGGGATATGGGGGTAATAATGGGTAAAAAAAATTCTGATGGATTATGGTATGCTTTCCAATGAGCTTTGTTTCCTAATTTATTAAAAAACTAGCGTTAATGTAATGAAACGCCATTTTCTGGGCGAGGCCCAGAGGCTCCTCGGAGCTTATCCAGGCTGATATGCTAATGTCAGACTTTGGCATCAGTCATGCGTATGGAGTTCTGTGGGCATCCCAGGGACCATGAGCCAGAACCTGGCCCCTTCAGAGAGGCATGGGGAGCAATGGCCTATAGAAACCCCCGTGTGGTTGGAAGCATTCTATGTCTGCCATCGACCGGGTCAGGCACCCAGAAAAGTAAGCGTCCCAAAACAAACCCCTATTCTGGTGAAAATTGCTACCAAAAGCCGAACAAGTGGATAGAACTCCCCCCAAAAAGAAACGAGCATGACATCACACGTCGCCATGCTGCTGTCTGTGCAGCTCCCCCTTCCCCCTCCCAGGAAAGGGGTAGCCGCAAGCCCCTCCCAGAGGGTAGAAAAACCCTGGCGGGGTCCAACGGGGCCCGAGGCCCTCCCTAAGTCAGTCCCCTCACCAGCCCCGGGAACCCACACAGCAGGTCCCGGGGCCGAGCCATCCCCCTCAAAGCCCCAGCCTCGCAAGGAGAAAGCCAGGGCAGCTGGACAATTATTAAGGAAGGGAGCCCACTGGCAGACTCATACAACACAGCTTGTGGAACAGGCTCGAATGCCTCCGTCGCTACCCCAGAAGGGGAATTCCCTGAGACCACCTGAGTCTCAAGACCACCAAAGCCCGGTCCTGACTCCAAACCCACAGACGGTAAGGATCCAGATGCAGAAACAAAAGGAGGGGGGGGGGGGACCACAACAGGGAAAAAACAAGGGGTTGCGTTAGGAAACAAAACCGAAGCAATCAACACACCCCCCCCCCTAGCCCCGTCACACCAACCAAAACGGGGCAGCCCTGGAAGAAGGCTGCACGGGGCTCTTCCTTCTTCCAATCGGAAGAAGGAAGAGTACTCCGTACACAGGGGACAAGAACCCAGGCAGACCCCATCCCACCCCCAGCAGGCAGACAAACAAAAAAATGAAAACCCCGCAAGAGGACAGCGTACCCAGGCAGAATAGAGCCGGCTGCTATGATTGGTGGAAACAAGCTGTGCACAACCCTGCGCCTCCTACCTGTGCAAACTGCCCCTCACCCTAAGGCGAATAAGGGAGACAAAACAACCTAGCACACAAAGGACAGCCGAAAACTAAGCAGTAAATGGCCTAGCAGAGGCAGAACCCAAGGAACTTGGGGAAGGTGGCCCCAAGCCCCAGGGATAGTACTTAATGGGCACCTAGGGAAGGAATCCCTAGGCGCATGCAGCCTGAGTACTGGTGAATCACTCCTGGCTCACGCACCACCTAGAAGACAGTCACCACACAGTAGGTACAGTACTGAAACAACCACCAGAGTCAGAGCACACGACCGTTGCCTATAGCATCAGCCACAGAACTGAAGGGTGGATAGCCAGGTGGGGGTTTGGGGCTCCCCTTCCCCCTCCCTTGGAGGGGGAAGCTGCGCAAACACCGGTTCGGCGACGTGTGACATCATGCTCGTTTGCTCGTTTCTTTTTGGGAAGTTCTATCCACTTGTTTGGCTTTTGGTAGCAATTTTCACCAGAATAGGGGTTTGTTTTGGGACACTTGCCTTTCTGGGTGCCTGACCCAGTCAATGGCAGACATAGAACACTTCCGACCACACGGGGGTTTGTATAGGCCATTGCTCCCCCATGCCTCTCTGAGTGGGCCAGGTTCTGGCCCATGGTTCCCGGAAGGCCCACAGAACTCCATACACATGACTGATGCCAAAGTCTGACATTAGCATATCAGCCTGGATAAGCTCCTGGGAGCCAAAGGGGCTCCCCCCCCCCATAAAAGACAATTCGCAAAAAACCAGCGTTGAATGTAATGAAATGCCTTTTTCTGGGTGAGACCCGGAGGTTCCCCAGAGCTATCCAGGCAGATGTGTAATATATTAGACTTTGGCATCAGTGTGAATGAAGTTCATTGGCCTGCCAGAACCTGGCACTCTCGAAGACGCTCGAGGAGCAATTGCCTATAAAATAGCACATGTGATTTGGAGCATTCTATGTCTGCCATCGACTGAGTCAGGCACCCAGAAAGGTAAGCATCCCAAAATAGACCCTTATTCTGGTTGAAACTACTACTACTGAAAGTTTAACAAATGGACAGAACTCCCCAAAGAAAAACAAGCAAACGAGCATGACGTCACAACTAGCTGCGCCGCCGTCTGGGCAGCTACCCCCCCTTCCTCGGGAGGGGGAAGGGGTAGCCCCAGACCCCTCACACCAGCAACCCACACCTTCAGTTCTGAGGCTAGATATCAAAACACGAGAAAAAGCCGCCAACCGGAGGGAGGGATGACAAGGAGCCTCCAGGTCTCGCCCAGAAAATAGTGTTTCATTACATTCAACGCTGGTTTTCTGGAGGGGGAACCCCTTCGGCTCCCCGGAGCTATCTACCCAAAGACAAGGACAAAAGAGGGACAAACCCAGGAGGCAGAAACCATGCACCCGAAACCTGAAAGCCTGACAACTGGCAACACCGAATGACCCCCACGGACGACTCCGAGAGACCCGAACCCTGGAACAGGGAGGAAGGAACCCGGGCAACCCAAAGCGCATCCATGGCCACAGAGGCCGCAGCACGCAGGTGATGGCTGAGAGCCACAACCCGACTCAAGTAGATGCATCCCCGCCCAAATCAGCCAAGCATCAACAACCCCAAAGACCCCTCCAGAAAACAGCCGCCCCAACCTCGCCAGAAAAGAAGAGATGGCTGCAAACGAACAAACCGATCACCATAACCCAAAGGAGCAGAAATCTCTGAGAAGAAACCTGAACTGAAGAGCCACATCAAACTGAGGGTAAGAGAGATAAGAGAGCACCTTGACCAAAGACCAGGATGGCTCAGGCAGCACATGAGCAGGCCGGAGGTGAAACAACGCTAGAGACAGCTCGCGAAACGGTGCAGAAAGAACATCAAAACTGAAAGCAAGTCGTAGCGGCCCTGACAGTGCCACACGATACAAGGCGACAGTATGCATCAGAAGACAATGGTCCTGAACAGCCACAGGAGAAAGGCCAAGACCACCTCAACAAATAGCGCAGTATACCTACGAAGAGACAAAAGAAAAAAGGAAGGACCGCCAGTAAACCACATACTGCCACCGAGATGAAGCACACAGGTGGGACACCATCAATGAAGGTCCAAATAAGGGCAGTAGAACTTCTGGTTGCAATTCTTTTACCATGTCGTAGTGCAGTCGATTAGGGCAGCGTCTGGGATACTCTCGGACGTAGGTTTGAACCCTCGTCACGGCCCTTGTGGATTTGTTCATGTCCAAGATATTACTTACTTTTACTGAAGACGCTTGATGGCGTATGGAAAACGGAGAGAAGGGGGGAGGAGGAGAGGTGTTTGTGTTGGGAAGGAGGAGTCCCCTTCCATTATAACATCAGGCAGTGATGACTTCTCTGGAGTACACTCTGGCAAGTTTTGCCTGCACACCACTAGGACCTGCTTGTAGCTCACTGCTTGATTTTCTCACTAAAAAACAATCCATAGAGAATTGTTTGTCCCTTCGTTGTAACACTTGTCTGTAGTGAGGCATCACATTGTCATTAAAAAGGTTAAGGCAACGGCCTACTACAGCTTGCTCTGGGCGAGTCGTTTCGACAAAAGTTTGGATTTTTTCCCACAGCCTACACCACTTCCTAATCATTGAGGAAGGGACATTCTCTACTGCCTCCTCCTCCCCTGAAGACTTTTCCTCAGCTGCCTCTTGTTGCTGCTCATTGTGAAGGGCTAGGAGTTCTTTGGTGGTCAGTTCTTTGCGGTGTTCCTCCACATCAGGACCATCTAACTCCAAACCCAATTTCCGGCCCAGAGTAACAATTTCCTCAACAATAGGCACTTCAGGTTCAGGATCAAATCCCTCAAAGTCTAGTTCTGAAACACAATCAGGCCACAATTTTCTCCAGCCAGCGGTCAGGGTTCTTTGAGTCACTTCTTGCCAGGCTTTGTCAAAAAGTTTTAAGGCACTACAAATGTTAAAATGTTTTTTTCCAGACAACGAAACGACCTCTCTTACCCAGGCTCATGGAGTGGGTGACCAGGCCCTTCAGTCTGACTGTGATGGAAGACCGGACTCTGTAGCCCCCACTACATTGGGCCCAGACCAGACTAACCCCCCCCCCCCCAACTCCCCTTCCTTCTCCCTCCTCCCTCCTCTGTGGTAGGTTCGAGCCTCAAGTCCCCCCCACTCCCCCCCCCCCATGGTGACTACCTTGTTCCCTGGCACGGCTCCTTCTCTCATTGTGACTACTGCACCTTTTACCCCCCCCCCCTCTCTAGGGGTATGCACTACCATCCCTGCCACGGCCACTCTTCCGATCCCTTCCATACTAATTCATACCACGCCTTGTTTGGTCTTGCTACATGGGCTAAATACTTAGATCTTCACCATCTGGATTCTACTCCTGATGATTTCTCCCTCCATAGGGACTTTGTTGATTCGGTAGATGCCTCTGTTACTTTTAACCCCCACCCGTCTCGATACACGTGTCGTTGCTGCTCCTTCTCAGGATGCAGCTACCTGCTTAGCCGCACTGTCCAGCATTAGGGAGACCCCTGTTCGGGTCTTCAAAAACGCTCGGTTAAATGCTAGTGTTGGCACTGTTCTCCTCCCGCAGCATGTTGCAACTGGTGTTAGGGATCTTAAGGACTGCCACGAGGATATTAAACATATCCTCGAAGCCCAAGGCCATTCTGTCCTCCAGGTGGACACGATCACTCGACCCCCTTGTGGTCGTCGCCGTCAGTCCCTTCAAGTTGTGAAAATTACCAGTGATAGTAGGACCCTTCTGCCCTCTATAATTCTTGCTGGTGCCAGATGCTCTGTTCAAGAGTACATTCTCTTTCCCTGGCTTTGTAATAAGTGCTGGAAATTCGGGAGTGTTGCCCTCAGATGCTCCAGTATTGTGTGTATGCCGCATGTGTGGGGACGATGGTAAATCTAAGTCAGAGTGCTCTTCTCCCCAGGTTTGTTGCCTCAATTGCGGTGAGATCCACCCTACCTTTTACCATGCGTGTATACACTACAAACTTGAAGAAGCCGTCCTCAATTTGAAACACCGGGATCATTTGTCTTTTCATGAGGCGAGACTCCAAGTTCACCGTCTCGCCCCTTTCACTGGCGTATCTTATGCTCGCGTGTTGCGTTCTTCCTCTCCTCATCTTTCCCACCTTCCTCAGTCTCACAACTGTTTCTAGGCCCCTTGGACCCAGACACGCCCACCGCCTCCTTCCCCTATTCCTTTACGTTCTGTCCCGAAGGGTTCCTCTTCTGGTTCTTCATCTGGAGTTTCCCCTTCTTCCTACCCAGTCTGTCATGTCTCCTGTGTCTTCTTTCGCCATCTCTCTCCAATTCTCCTTCCCATCCCTCTCCCCAGTCTCTTGGCCCTCCATGTCACCTGCCTGTCCAGGCTGTTGTCCATCATCCTCCCAACAATCTTCATGTTGTTCACTCCCTTTCTTCTTCTGTTGAGACAATTGAGTCTGTCACCTAGTACGTTGTTGCTGGAACACCTGTCTCTTTGAGTCAGAAACATAAGCCTGGCTCCTCTCCTTTCTCCTCCCTGGTGGGTAAGAAGGCATTGCTCTCTTCCTCACCCCCCCCACCTCTGACTCTATCGCTCCGTCCCCTCTCATTTTGGTGATCGGGCCCCGTCCCTGCTATGGAGGTTTCTTTAGCTCCCGATTCCTTCTCGGTTGCTGCCCTTGCTGAGATGCGCTCCCCAGCTTCTGCCCCAACCAGGAGGAGGAGGAGGTTGTCTCAGTTGTGTCCTCCTCCTCCTCCTCCGAACCCTGCCCGTCCGCCTCTAGTCTGTCCTCCCGCTCCCTTCCGTACTCAATTTACCCAAGCCCCCTAACCCTGACTTCGCTGACCCTGATCCTGAGCTTATTTAACATGCTCTGTTCTTTTTTACCTTTGTTTCTTCATTGTTCTCTGTTGCTGTCCTGTCTCTTTTTGATAATGTCAATTCTTCAATGGAATATTCGTGGATTTTATGCCAACTTCCATGAACTCCAGCTTCTGATTACACAGTTTTCACCCCTTTGTGTATGTCTCCAGGAGCCGATGCTTGGTGCTTGTCCTGGTCATTCCTTTCTCTTCTTCCCCCCTCCTCCCAGCTTTTGCTGGGACCCATAACTCTACTGCTCTCTTGATTCGTACTGATATTCCCTTCATCCCCCTACTTGTTCCATCGCCTATCCAATGTTTTGCTGCTCGTGTCTTTGTGAGTAAATGGTATACGGTTTGTTCCATTTATCTTCCCCCAAATGTCCCGCTTTCTCTTCCTGATCTTGAGCATCTACTGGACATCTTGCCAGAGCCTGTGCTTCTGTTGGGTGATTTCAACTGTCAACATACCCTCTGAGGTGATGTTCCGAAAGACACCCGAGGCCGCCTTCTCGTACCATTCGTTCTCTCCCCCGTCTCTTCTGAATACTGGTTACCCCCACTCATGTGGACTCTCGAACTTGCACCCTTTCCTGTCTTGATCTTGATCACCCTCCGTTCTACTCTCTCCGACCTCTCCATTCTGCCTCTGTTTCACGCCCTCCTCCTTTTCCATGACACTGTCTTCGACACTGCCCTCTGTTCTATTCCTCGCTCTACCTCCCGGAGCACGGTGAAGTGTGCTCCCTGGAGGAATGCGGACTGTGCTTGGGCCGTCTGCTGTAAACATGCAGCCTGGAAGAATCGCCTACGCCGCAGATGGCTGATTCTTTTCTTTTGTTTCGGAAGGCAAATGCAGTGGCCCGTAGGACCATCCGTACAGCTAAACGTGAGAGTTGGAAATCTTGTGTTTCCACAATTACATCCGATACTCCTCTGCCGCAGATCTGGAAGAAAATCCGCTAGATAGTGGGTAAGTTCGTTTCCGATGTCTCGCCAGTCCTTCACCTCCGTGGTGCTCTTGTGGCAGACCCAGTGCAGGTCGCGACCAAACTGGGTTCCCACTTTTCGACTGTTAGTTCTGGTTCTCATCTTCCTCAGTCTTTCCTTCTTGATAAGCCTGTTCTTGAATGTCATCCTTTAGATTTCCGAACCCATCTCAGACTTTCCTATAATGATCCCTTCTCTCTCTGTGAACTTCAGTCTGCTATGGCCCTCTGCTGTTCTACGGCGGTGGGCTCAGATGATATTCATTATGAGATGCTTTGCCATCTCCCTCTATGCACGTCTCGGTACTTACTGAGTCTGTATAACCAGGTCTGGGAGTCGTCGTCAGTCGCTGAGGACTGGCTCAATGCAGTTTTACTCCCTTTGGAAACCGGGGTCTCTAGGAACATCCCTAAGGACTTCTGCCCTATTACCCTCACAAGTTGTCTGCAAACTCTTTGAAAGAACAGTTGGTGTTCATCTGCTGTGATTCTTGGAACACTATCACCACCTCCTTCTCAATTTGGTTTTTCCAAGTGCCGCAGCACAACAGATATCCTGGTGAACTTAGAGGTCTGTGTTCGTACTGCTTTTTCTGCGTAGACCTCCAGTGTTGCTGTCCTTTTTGACCTGGAAAAGGCTTAAGACTCCACCTGGAGATACCATATTCTGCCCCAACTTTGTTCTTTTGGCCTTCGTGGCACTCTCCCTCTCTTCCTCCAAAGCTTCCTCTCTCGTCGTTCCTTTAGAGTGAGGCTAGGTGCCACTCTCTCTGCCTCTTTTTGGTAATATGAAGTTGTATTCCAAGGTAGAGTTCTGAGCACTACTCTTTTTCTGGTTGCCCTCAATGGTCTTTCCTCCATCCTTTCTGGCATCTTCTCCGCTCTTTATGTCGACGATCTTGCCCTTTGCTGTTGAGATGATGATTCGCCTCTCCTTCAACAGTGGCTTCAACTTGTGATTGATGCCGTGTCGTCTTGGACCACCGATCAGGGTTTCTAGTTCTCTACAAGTAAGACTTGTGCTATGACTTTTGCTTGTAAGTGTGTCGTTCTTCGTCCCTTTTTGTTGCTTTATGGTCATCCCCTTGTGTACTAAGATTTCGCTAAGCTTTTGGGGTTAATCTTTGACACTCGTTTGTCTTGGTCGCCCCATACAGTACCTCTTACCTTCGAGTTGAATGCTGTAAGGCCCTTAACCTCCTTAAGGGGGCGTCTGGTTGGCATCTGGGTCCAAAAATGCAAAAATGAAAACTCATTCGATTTCAATCAAACTTTTTTGACAAGTTCTATATGAAAAGTGTTTCATCTGGTCCAAGTTTCAGCATTGTAGCATAAATAGGAAGGGAGAAAAAAAATATTGAAGTAGTTGTGAAAATTATGCAAAAATGGTCAAAATCGATTATCAATCAAGTGTCAACTGAAATCATAACTACAACTCTTTGCTATCACAATAGCATATATTAAACAAATATTATTATTAGTTTAATTGGAAAAAAATTTTAAGGAAAAAAAAAAAAAAAAGGATTTTTTTTTTCTTTTTCTTTTTTAAATATTTTTTTTTTTCTTTTTTTTGGGGGCGATTTGCATCAAACTTACACACCTGACTGTACGTAAGCCTATCTGTAAGGATGCCAATTTTGGAGAAAATTGGTTGATGTCAACCCCAGCCACAGATTTTAGAACCTTAGACTTTATTCATTTCTGTTTTTTTTTCAATTGACACAAACGTTTACAAAACTCATTCTTTTTTTATTCAATTTACATGAAACTTACACAGTATATGTGGAGGGCATGTCTCTACATTGGGGGGCTTTCATTTTTCTCTAAGTTCATTTATTGATTTTATAATAGCAATAAACATGCCATATTTGCAAAAAAAATTTGGGGAACTTTGAACATTTGTATTAGGAAAACTAAAGATGTTTTGGAAATTCTAAATCCCCAAATCCTTTATTATATGCTAATGTGTCAGAAAAGTGTCACAGAATAATTTTATCTGAAACGTGTGTTCTGAAGTGTGGACTTGAAAATGTGTAAAAAACGTTCAAAAAAAAAAAAAAAAAAAAAAAAAAAAACTCCCTTTCTATTTACGCTGCAGTACTGAAACTTGGGACAATTTAAGCACTTTTCATATACAACTAGAAAAATAATATTGGTTGACATTGAACAACTTTCATTATAATAACCAGACGCCCCCTTAAGGTTTTGTCCCATACTTCTTGGGGGAGTGGATAGGTGCATGCTATTCTCTTTACATTCCTCTCTCGTACTGTCTAAAGAAAAATATTTAAAAAAAATCTGGTTTTTATCCAATCTTTGGGAACTGATTTTAAACTGCGCGCCAAAGCGCCATGCGCCGCCTTTGATAGGGGATGTGGTACTCAGGCGGGTGCCTGGGTGGGACTGATAAGCAGTAATGCTTGCCCACCATCCATTCCACCTATAAAAAACATGGGTTGACCCTTCAGGAAATGTTTTCCTGCTGCAGGTGGAGTGGATAAAACTAATGTTCAACCCATGTCATGCTCTACAAACAGCACTGAATTGGTAAGTACAAAAAGTTTGTTTTTTATATACCGTCTGCACTCGATTATCCGGACTATATGGGAAGGACCCGCAGCCGGATATTCACGTGTTCCGGATAATGGTACTTTTTCACCTCTGAGTCCAAAAGTGACCATTTCCAACTATTTTTATACTACAAACAACATAATTTAAATTGTCTTGCCACATATAATTATTAAATATTCAACTAGAAACCTCAACTTACCTTGTTGGTGTTCGTCTTCTTGATTGATGCCACACACATCTCGAAGTTAACAATTTACGTAACCTATACTAACACAACACTAAAATTAACACTTAAAATTACTGTACAGTTCATTAAGGAAAGTTAGTTTTGACTACCAGCTGCTGAAGCCTCACTGGTTGAAGGCGCTTGGCTTGCCTGTGATGCCTCACTTGTTAAAGGTGCTTGCTTGCACCTCACTTGTTGAAGACGCTTGGCTTGCCTGTGATGCCTCGCTTGTTGAAGGCATTTGGCTTGCCTGTGACACCTGACTGTTTGAGGTGTATAACACGTAACTTGTCTTTAATTGTTAGGACAACCTTCTTCCTCTTAACACCGCCAGAACGATTGATGCTGCTACCAGACATAGTCTTGGCCAAAAATGTTCAAAGTTACTATGAAAATAAAAAACTTGTGTAAAAAGATATTTCACTAATGGCGCAGCACTGTGGTATAACACGAAGGAGGGGAGCACATGGGTTGACCAGTGTTGGACCGGTCCACTTGGGGCAGCTATAGCACGTTACGTAGACCGCCAGGAGGAAAACGACTCACAATATTTTTAAGTTACTTCAGCCTGTGCACATTGTTTTTAGGAAACTTATATATTTGTTATTACATAATTACTAGTATTTCATTTGTTTTTGACAATGATGAATTATTCTAAATTAATGGTAATTCCTGTACCCAGGTGGTCCCTCCTGACGCTCCCCCTCCCACCCTCCCGACAACACCCACCCACCCCACCCCCTCCTCCACCATGCTCCTCGAGCCAGCCAGCCACAGCCAGACAGGATTAATATGGTACAGCCCGCCCCATGGCTTTCATATCCGGACAATTCAATGATTATCCGGCTGACTGTCCGGATAGTGTAACATCGGCAGCAAGTTAACCGGCTCCGATTTTTTATCTGGCTAAACCCACTTTTATCCGGCTCCCATGGCCATTTTGGCCGGATTTTGAGAACTTTATCCGATCACGACTTTGGCCGTATAAGGGCTTTTTCCGGATGTTCGAATCCCGAATAATCGAGTGGTTACAGTAGTTTATATTGTTGTTTATACTTTATTGTATTGTATTTGCAATATTGTTCTTCAATTTGGCCTTATATGCATGTATCCATCTAAAGCATTCTATTAGAAAAAATTTCATACCAAAATGAGCGCTGTAACATGAAAATTGATGTTAGCAACCAGAAAATATACTAAACATTTCTGGGTGGGAATTGGGGGTGTAGTGGGTGGGCTTCTGGGCTCTCCCTCGCGGATAGCACTTGGCCCGTCTTCAACTTGTCGGCGGGTGGAGCGTGACTAGGTTTTTTATTTTATATGCATTCCTCTAGAGAATTCTATAGTGATCCCATTGATTCCAAAATGAAAGACCTAGGACGAAAATTGAGGTGACCAAAGGGAAGATATATCCACTCTATCCACATATCCACTATATCCACTATATATCCACAGTATCCACTCAATTTAATGGCCTATATGGGGCTGTACCCTGGTCGTTATTTCCGAAGTTAAGATGTCGGTAATTTTTCAAGTAACATTCACGTAGGATATGCTGTATAACAAGTGGACCACACAACAGGTGAACCATATTAACCAAACACCTCCCTCCCTCCAAATGTCTTCCGTCCCCTCCCTCCAAATGTCTTCCGTCCCCTCCCTCCAAATGTCTTCCGTCCCCTCCCTCCAAATGTCTTCCGTCCCCTCCCCCAATGTCTTCCATCCCTCCCTCACTGCATTCCTCATAACATGAGAACAGCAGGCTATGGGGGAAGGAGCTACTAATGGGGTCGAGGGAGCTACTATAACAGGGTCGAGACCTGGCTACCCGGACATCTGTCAACGCCTGTTCGCAGATGCCAACTGTGCATAATTCATAAATAAAACTATATTTGTTTAATTAATAAATAGGAAACTATAAAACATGTTAATGAATAATAATGTATAGTTATATACGAAAATTAACATTTTGGCATAAATATTTTACAACTAAGACTAAAAATTTTAGTACAGTATGGGTGAGGGGTTTGGCACCATCGCCTTGGTCAGTAATTCTGCCCTCCGCCTGCCTCAACACCACCCCTCTCCCTGCCTCCATCAACACCACCCTCTCCCTGCCTCCCTCACCACCACCCCTCTCCCTACCTCCCTCACCACCACCCCTCTCCCTGCCTCCCTCAACACCATCCCTCTCCCTGCCTCCCTCAACACCACCCCTCTCCCTGCCTCCCTCAACACCACCCCTCTCCCTGCCTCCCTCAACACCACCCCTCTCCCTGCCTCCCTCAACACCACCTCTCTTCCTGCCTCCCTCAACACCACCTCTCTCCCTGCCTCCCTCAACACCACCCCTCTCCCTGCCTCCCTCAACACCACCCCTCTCCCTGCCTACCTCAACACCACCCCTCTCCCTGCCTCCCCCAACACCACTATTCTCCCTGCCTCCCTCAACACTAACCCTCTCCCTGCCTCTTCCCCTCAATGCCTTCCTCCATCAATCACTGCCTCCCATCTCTCCCTCAATGCCTTGGAGGTCGGTGGCCTGTTGCCATGTGAGGGGCCGCCGATGCCAAAACAAACTCGATACCGACCTTCGGTAATATCGACCGCCAGATCGGTATATGAGGGACCATATACCGGTCTCTCAAACCGGTCGTTATTACCGGCAGATTGGTATAAAAGAGGCTGTTAAATTGAGTGGATACATTTTATCGCTTTTGTGCTCTCCTGGGTTACTCGCTCGCACTTTCTCTGTTTGCTGCGGGTGGTAAGCCAGGCTTTTGGAGTTTATATGCATTTACTCCTCTAGAGAATTCTATTGCTAATACATTGATACCAAATTGAATATCTTAGGACGAGACTTAAGGTGTCAAAGTTGAAAAGAGTATTCACTTTTCAGAATTACTGCACGCTCTCGTGGAATGCCCAAACCCACCCTGGGATAGTGGGGAGGTCGTGTGCCCAGAGCGCGAAAGTGTTAAGAGTAGTGTGTCCCCATGGCTTTCCTCCTACCACCGTAACCGACGGTGAGAAACGGCTCTGGCAAGGTTGCATATTGGCCATACACACTTAACTCAGTCACTTAATGGAGTGCCACCTTGGTCCTTATTGTCCAAACTGCATTGTCCCTCTTAGTCATGCATATCCTTGTTGAATGTCCTGACTTTCAGGACGAGCGTGTGTCTTGCTTTCCGACCGTCCCTCGCAGTCACTTGTCCCTTGATAGAATTTTTGGTGAGTCGGGTACTTTTGATATCGTTCGTCTTGTGCGTTTCTGTTCTTGTATTGGCATCCTTGGTGATATATAGCGCCCTCTGATTATTCCGCACCTTTGATGGTGCTACATCGCCTTCCCGGCTTGGTGTCTTTTGATAATTACTTATCTATTTAGATTGGTTTGGGCTTTTCTTATTAATTTGTTCTCAAAAATACTTGTGCTGTCTCTAATACTAAATATTTAATCTTGTAGGAAGGGCAGCAGTACAATTTTCCACCAATGCAACATTGCCATCAAAGAACAGAATTTTTGAGGTTCATGAACATGAACAAGGCTGAAGCATATAAAAAAAAGAAACTTAAGGGCTCCGAGATGAGGAGTAAAAGCCTTAATGCAAGTATTGCTGCTGGAGCAGAAATGGATGTTGATGGTAAGTTTGTTAAATATTTACTGTTTATCATGTATTGCACAGTATGTAGGTTGATGATGCTGCCACCAGTTACTGAGGTAATCACCATTTTTGGAACAGTCACCCTTAGGGGCAATTCTTGTCTTTTTGCACATTTTCCTATCCTCCTAAAATCACTGATATTTTCATTTGATATGAGGCTTTCTCCTAAGCCTACTATTTTCTCAATGACTTTCATCTCTTCTGCTGTTCTGTCCACCCTAGATAATACATTCTTTTCCAAATACCCAAAAGTTATTATGGACTTGGTTCTATCTAGGCAAGATATTTATTCAGGTAAAGGTACATAAATTGAAAATTACAAACATAATGTCGGATTAATAGATAGAGCTAGTACATACAATGCCTAAAGCTACTAATACACACAGCATTTCAGGCAAGGTGTGGGAAAAAAAATTAAACTAAAACTTAATACTAATTGAGATCAAAAGCATAAATTGAAAAAAAAGAAAAAACAAGAAAGTGATGATAATTACATGGTGGATAGAACAGCTGAAAATACAACAGAATAGCAGAAAGAATTTTAACTAAACAAATTAAAATTTTCTTTAAGGTAATACATGGCAGATATCAGCAGTTAACCCTTAACCCTTAACATGCTCGGGGTCTAATATCCTGCTATCCACACAGGCGCATGTCATTTTGAAAAAAAAAAAAATTTTTTTTTTTTTGCTAATCTGTTAAGTTCTGTTCACTGATCACGGGAAAAATAAAAAATAAATTCTATTGTACTTACTTTTGTTGCAATAGAGCCGAGAAGCTCTGCGATGACGTCACAATCTGCATGTTCGCTCATGCAGTACACGCCCGGAAGGTGTTGCGCGCGGTCCTCAAACAGCCAGAGTTGCCACAAATATATTTTCGCGCTATTTATTTACAATGTCTAAGCGCATTTTATCTAATTTTTTTTCACTAATTGTGTTTCAAATACTGTTTGAACATATTTTGTATCAATAATTGTTACATATTTGAGTATACACAGGCGCACACAAATGTTTTCAATTACGGCAATATAATATGTCATTACAGTCTATTATATTATATGTTCTGCTTATATGTTTACATATTTACACACTCGCACACGCTATACACACTTTGAAGCACACTTAGAAGATTTCTAGACTGTGGTAGTCATTGAAGCAGTCGACAGCACATAATGGGATACCACACGTTTCACACCATGTTTGCACAAGCTTCCGTTTCTTGTCTCTACGTGTCGTTGTTTTACACACCAAGCAATCACGTTGGGCTATTGCACGCTTCACACCAGGTGGCAAATACTTAAGTTTGTGTGCTAGGAAGCCTTCAGTGTGAGCGAGGCGTGGAGTACCAGCATGCTGCAACAGTGGGTTTATGATGGGCCGCTGAATACCTGGGACATCTTTTGCAAACTTTCCTAATAACTGTATTGCAGCATCAAATACAAAGTCACGGAAAGTGGGCTTACGTCCAGTTCTCACAAGGTACATGTTGAAACAGTTCAGCATGCTCATGTCCACAAGATGGAAGAACACTTTTTTCGTCCACCTACATGTCTTCCGCACACACTCTGCAGTGCCAATCATCATGTCTGATTTATCAATCAACTGCATGTTGATATTATAGTCTAAAACACAGTCTGGCTTATATAGTGGTGCGTTTGTTTTATGGCTCACTTTCCCACTGTTCACCATTGTTCCATCATGAATTGTTGTCAACAAGTTCACCTCTCTTTTGTCTTTCCACCGAACTGACAGAATGTTATCACTTTTCCTTCTCTGACACTCACCAACTGCAATGTCGTTGTCAAACACAGGCATTTCCCTTTGTTGTGGATTTACTGTACCAACCAATCCGGTTCTATTTTCTAGCAAGAACCGAGCTAGCAAGGGACTTGTATAGTAATTATCTGTGTATAAAATGTGTCCCTTGTTCATCCACGGAGCCATGATGGTCTTCACTACACTCCCCGAGAATCCATGTTCGTCGTTACCGGGAATGTCTACATCACTAGCCGAGTACAGAATCATGTGTAACACGTATCCTGTCTCACAATCACAAAGAACCAAAAATTTCAGGCCAAATCGGTTTCGTTTTGAGGGAATGTACTGTTTGAATGGAACACGTCCCTTGAAAAGTATGAGAGATTCATCAACCACCAGCTTCTGTGCTGGTACGTAAAAATCTCTGAATTTTCCAATAACATCGTTCATGTAGTGCCTCACTCGCCACAGTCTATCATCAGGTGTTCGGTCCTGAACACTTCCAAAATGTAGACACCTGAGGAGTATCTGAAACCTGTCTCGTGACATATATTTCCCGAATAAAGGTGTTGGTATTGTCTTGTCCTTGCTCCAATAGTCATTTATTGCATGTTTGTGACAGTGCTTCATCAACAAACAGAGTGCCAAAAACACATACATTTCCGCCACTGTGGTATTTTTCCAACGCTGCAGTCGTGAAAATTCTGTGATTTCCCTCTCAATCAGGTAAGCAGCATGCAGGTTCGTTTGGTGTACAATGTATTCCATGAGTGGTTCATCATAGAATGCTGTAAAATATTCCATCTCAGCCATGTCCTCACCTTGATTAGGGAAAAGGTTTGTAATCCCTACATCTTTATCGTCAAAGTGAGGAATATTAGGAATAAAATCGTCACCATCACTCCACTCAAGTACACCAGGCGTCCTGCGAGATGCAGAGGAAAGACGGCGAGGAAGCGATGCATACCGGCGACCAGGAGCTGAATACCGTCTGCGAGAAGCACGGCGGCTACGTGCACGTGAGGTGGGTGCACGTGAACACGAGGGTCTTGGTCCCTCATGTGGTGCCATGCGGTGGCGCTTGGCTGGGCGAGATGCTGCTGACGCGACAATTTCTCGCCCAGTTACACCACTGGTACCAGCCACAGGCTCAATAAAACTTTGATCTGAGTCACTAAACCCAGAAAAGGAGTCACCTCCCTCTGACTCGTCACCCTCAAACAGAAAATATCCACAGGAACTGTGAGGTCGTGGTAGAATTGGGGTAGAAAATGGGCGAGGAGGCATGGGAGAGCGTATAGGCCTCGCCATGGCATGGCGGTCATTCTCACTTTCACTGCTGCTGCTACTATCTCCCGACAACTGTGTATAATCCTCATCGTTGTCTGAATCGTCAAACACACTTTCTTCACCTTCAGAGAATAATTCGTGGGCTATTTGCTCTGGGGTGAGGGACTGAGTGGTGCGTGCCCGTGGGGCGTTTGACCGTGCGCTCGCCATGGTGACTCTCGCTAAACTGAGGCCTCCCATGCCATCGGAGCGTGAGCTGGATTTTTTTTCAAAATGGCCGCTGTTTACTAGAGCCCCTGGGCAGCGTATGGGACCCCCAGCTACACCGCGGGCCATTCAAATCGTGCGCGGTACCCATACACTTCATATGAAGTGAAGCGCAGTTGACTGGTAAAACGATTTACACTTCATATGAAGTGATGCGCACTTTAAGGGTTAAACTGCACAAATCATATATATATGATTTCAGTGACAAAACCAAAACCGCGCAAATCATATATATATGATTTCGTGTCTATTGCTAAAATTTAAACACCCCGCCTGGGATAGGGGCAGCTATAGTACAGCCACGACCGATAGTTCCCAGATGCCACCTAGAAAAAAATCCAGGCCAACATTCTTGGGTGTAAGAGCTTCAGTAATGAGCAAGCCACCAAGCCTGGTGCACACAGCACGAGCTCACAGCACCGCTGTTCAGCTTGTGACCACAGCATCGCCTACAAATGCCATAATATAAATGATACTGCTATTATTTAGCGATGATAGTATTACAGAAGACCCCTGACTGATAAAACTGACCAGGATTCTGATAATAGCAGGATTGTGGTGATATTTAGCGCTGTGCTCCATGGAGGGAGGAGTAATGCTGTGGGAGGGAGGGTGATGGCATCGTCTTCTGAGTGTGTGTGACCACCTTTTATTGACTGCACTCACCATACCAGCTTAGTGGTTCGCTATGGTGAACTCAAATGTAGATACTTATATATAACGTGTGTATAGAGTATAATAACAGCAAGAGTAGGAGGTTGGGAGCCGCCATTTTGGTGAGGGAGGAGCATCGTCTGCACGACTTGTCATGTTGTTTACTGATGGCCACTATGGTCTTTGGGCACCATACCAGCTTATTTGTACAGGTATGGTGAATAAAACTGGTAGATACTTACATATAATGTGTGTATATAGCATAATAACACCACAAACAATATTGTTGGAGGAGAAATATTAGTGCGTCTGGCCTTGAGGGCGGCCGCTGATCAGCTGACTGTGTGAATAGCTACATCTTTGTGCCTTTACTCACCATACAAACTTAGATGTACAGTTATGGTGAACAAAACATGTAAATACTTGTATATAACGTCTGTGTATAGTGAATAAATGCAAAAACAGTATTGTGGGAGGAGAATGAGGGCGAGTGAGGTGTTGAGGGAGGGAGTGAGTGGCAGCGAGTGGCTGGCTGGTGTGTGGCGGTCACTCCTCGTTGCATTTTGACTCACAATACCAACTTAGTGGTTCGTTATGGTGAGCAAAACATGCAGATACTTATATATAACCTGTGTATATAGTGTAATAACAGCAAAACTATTTGTTTGTTTTATGAACATAATAATTGAATCACTAATATGCACACCATAATTTTGAGTAGAGTGATGGTTCACACATTTTATTATTTAATTATATCACAATTCACTCTCTTGAATAATATTACTGCAAAAAAACTAAGAAAAAATCCATGTGAAACATTGAAATAATTAGGTAATAATATATTTGTGGCAACTGCCGCCTGACAGCTCGAGCGGAGTAGACCTCGTCTGGCAAAGGCTCTGTCAACGCCCCTTTTTTTTGCCACACTTCCCTACCCTATTGCGGCTAAAATATGCCACCTACGACTTTTTTGTTATTTTTTCGGTGATCAGAGAAAAAAATGAACACTTCTATTAGACGAAAGAAATTTTTGGAATTTTTTTTTGTTGCGCCTGTGGGTGTTAAATCCATTTGGAACCCTAGCGGTTTGAGGGTTAACCCTTGTGTGGCACCGGGCTATTTAGTATTTGTCACCCACAGGCGCATACAAAAAAAAAAAAAAAAAAAAAAAAAAAAAACTTTCTTCTAAACCTATTAATTTGTGTTCTCTGATCACAGGAAAAAAATCGTAAGTGGCATATATTGCCCGCTATAGAGTGGGGAAAGTCTGGCCAAAAACAGGTGCTGACTCGGTGTGCATCCCAGATGGTCTGTTGCTCCCAGCTGTCAGGCAGGAGTTGCCACAAAGAGATAATTACCTAATTATTTCAATGTCTCTGATTGATTTTAAGTAGTTTTTTTGCTGTAATATTATTCAATAGTGTGTAGTGTGATATATTTATATAATAAAATGAGTGAATCATCATTGTACTCAAAAATATGGTGTGCATATTGTTGATTCAATTATGTTCATCAAACAGTGAACAAATACTTTGTTGGTTATTACACCATATACACAGGTTATATATAAGTATCTGCATGTTTTGTTCACCATAACGAACCACTAAGTTGATATTGTGAGTAAAAAAGCAACGAGGAGTGACCGCCACACACCAGTCAGCCACTCGCTGCCACTCAATCCCTCAACACCTCACTCGCCCACATTCTCCTCCCACCATACTTTTTGCTTTTATTCACAATATACAGACGTTATATATAAGTATCTACATTTGTGTTCACCATAACAAACCACTAAGTTGGCATGCTTGGTGGCAGTGGCAGCCCGCTACTGGCTGCTACTTCCTCCCTCCCTCACCTCACCTGACTCACTCTCATTCTCCTCCACAATACTGTTTTTGCTTTTATTCACTATATACAGACGTTACTTATATATAACGTCTGTATATAGTGAATAAAAGCAAAAACAGTATAGTGGGAGGAGAATGGTGGCGAGTCAGGTGAGGTGAGGGAGGGAGTGGCAGCCAGTGGCGGGCTGCCACTGGCTGCCACTGCCACTCACCATACAAACTTAGATGTACAGTTATGGTGAACAAAACATGTAGATACTTATACTGTCTCCACTCGATCATCCGGACTATATGGTAGAACCCCCAGCCTTAGTGCCTGAACTAACTATGTCAACTTAGATGTACAGTTGTGGTGAACAAAACATGCAGATACTTGTGAACAAAACATGCAGATATATATATATCTGCATACTTTGTTCACCACAACTGTACAACTAAGTTGACATAGTTCAGGCACTAAGAGACGTCGCTACACACAGTCAGCTGGCGGCTGCCTCCCTCACACATTCAAGGTAAGACGCACTAAAATTTCACCCCCAACAATACTATTTGTGGTGTTATTACCCTATATACAGACGTTATATATAAGTATATACATGTTTTGTTCACCCTAACTGTTCAACTAAGCCGGTATAATGCCCAAAGAGCATAGTGGCCACCCTTACCAACGTGACAAATCATGCAGATGTTGCCACACCCATCACCAAAATGGCTTCTCCCGCACACTCCTTTTGCTGTTATTACACTGTATATACACTATATATTTATTTATTTATTTATTTATTTATTTATTTATTTATGCATATACAAGAATGTACATTGTGCCTGTGAGGATACATAATATGGTAATTACAGTCTTGTAAAGCCACTAGTACGCGCAGCGTTTCGGGCAGTATCTACATATATCTACAGTATCTATATATAAGTATCTACATTCATGTTCACCATAACGAACCAACAAGTTGGTATGCTGAGTGGCAGTGGCAGCCAGTGGCAGCCCGCCACTGGCTGCCACTCCCTCCCTCTCACCTCACCTGACTCGCCACCATTCTCCTCCCACCATACTGTTTTTGCTTTTATATACAGACGTTATATATAAGTATCTGCATGTTTTGTTTACCATAGCGAACAACTAAGCTGGTATAGTGAGTCCAGACAGTATAAGGTGGTCACACAGAGTCAGCAGACAATGCTACCCCCTTTCCCACCAAGATTACTCCTCCCACTACAGCACTAATTATCACAACAATCCTGCTATTATCAGAATCCTGGTCATTTTTATCACAGTAAGGGGTCTTCTGTAATAATATAATCGCTAAATAATAGCATGCAAATGTGTATTATGGCATTTTTAGGCGATGTTGTGGTCACAAGCTGAACAGCAGTGCTGTGAGCTCATGCTATGTGCGTCAGGCTTGGTAGCTCACTCAATACTGAGGCCCCTCACACCTGGGAATTTGGCCCACGATTTAAACAAAAAAATGGCGTCTGTTTAAAAGAGCCCTGATGAAGGTGTGGTGAACCCCGTGTATCCGCGGGCCGTTTAAATCTTGCGTAGTATTCTAATACATCATATGATGTGGAGCGCAAGTTACTGGGAGTCACTGTACACATCATATGATGGTTGCGCAGTTAAAGGGTTAAACAAGTTGGTCAATAATTAATAATGTTTGAAAATATCAAGACATAGGTTGACATTTACGAGGTAAGGTAGGTTACATGGAGTTTATTAGGTAGTATTTAGTTTTTCTCTTAAACTGGTTGAGTGTGTCTAGCCTGGCCTCGGGCCGGGCTTGGGGAGTAGAACTCTCAGAACCCCCATCAAGCAGGTACAGCCTCTGGCATAATTGGAAAGGTCATTCCACATTCTGGGTCCCTTGATTTCTAGAGTATTTCTAGTTTGGTTAAGATGCACTCTTGGAATATCAAATAGATATTTGTTTCTGGTGTGGTGCCTATGGGTTCTGTTACAACATTCTAGAAAGCGTTTAAGGTCAGGATTAGTATTACAGTTCAGAGTTTTTTTTATACGTAGAGTGCACTTGACAGGATGTGCAGTGACTTGTGTACTTTTCTAGTTTTTTATTAACCACCTCTCTGAGTTATCATAAGTTTCTCCTTGCACCTCCTTACCTAACTCCATGTGAGCCCTCAGGGTTCCTTGGAGTTGTTCACCATGAGTCTATTTTCCTGTTTATTTCTTCAAATTCACCACTCTTCATTTTCCATGCGTCATGATCTTTCACCGGTTTCTTGACGTGTTTCTCCTGTATTCTTACCTTATCAGTCAAACTGGTAATTTCCTTACCTTGCTGGAAAATATTTCCTTTAATTACAAAACTCGTTCTTTAGACCTTCATTGTCTTGTTCTAATTTACTTTTTTTCATACTTCTTTAGCAGGTCCTCAATAATCACAAACCTGCCAAGGAAAACCTTTCATTATATCTTGCGGTGAGAATCCTTCAAAACATTCATCTGTTGTTGTGTTGTCCTCCCCCGTGGTGGTGGCCATCTTTGTTGTTGACATTCTGCTGTTTAGGAATATCAACTTCTCCAACCCAGATTTTCATTCACTTTTAATTTCTTGAATCTTAGTTGCTTTTCAAATTCCCTATACAGTTGCTTCATGTATACTGGAACACCACTTACAGCCCGCAACCTGTTCCCAATACTTAGGGAATTGGATATTCCTAGAGCCTGCTGCAGTGCGACTCCTTCCTAATTCTGGCTACCTAATAGCCAGAATGCACTACTGTAGCTAGTGTGTAAGGCCTGATTTGCTATACAAGCTAAGTTTTCCCTGAAAGAATATATTTTTCTAAATTTTTCTTATGAAATGATAAATCTTTCAACTATATATGATTTTATTTTTTGTTGAAATGATATTAACCCTTTAACTGCGCCACCTCCAAATATGACCCCCCCCCCTTCCCCAGTGCGCAGGAAATAAATTCTCTTGAAAAAATTCTTTTGTTTTTTTAAAGTGTCGGCGCCAGTAGGGCGCCTGGGGTGGGGTGCGCGAGTTGCCATGAATATATTTTTGTTCATTTTTTGCGCACAATTCCAAATACATTTAATTTGTTTTTACGTGCTAATCCTATGTATAATGAACACGTACACTATATTATGGCAGTAAAACATCCGTACTGTCTGAGGACACTGTTACGTGCATGACACTTGTGTACACATATGTTGCACCTATTTACCATGTATCATGCTAATTTATGTATATATACAATCTATTTACAGACTATACACTGTCACACACTATATACATTCACCATCAACACATTCAGAACACCGTGAGTGTGAGCAGCCAGACCCAGCCAGCCCTCCCTCACTCCAACATCTTACTCGCCAACATTGCTCCTCCCACCATACTGTTATTGTTTATATTACACTATTTACAAATGTTATATATACCTATCTACATGTTTTATTTACCAGAACTATGCAAGTAAGCCGGTATTGTGTCCAAACAGTACAGTGGCCACCATACACTGCATGAGAAATCACACAGCAGACAGCAGACGACGCTACGATTACGTCACCTCCCTCGCCAAAATAGCTCCACTCAACCTACTCCTGTTGCTGTTATTACACTATACACACACACTGTATATACCGATGTACATGTGTGCTCCCCATAGCGAACCACGAAGCTAGTATGGTGAGCAAAAAAGAAAAAAAAGAGTGTTTACCACACAGTGAGGCTACCTCAATTCTCTCCTTTCCTCCCTTCCTCACCAAAATTCCTCCTTCCACAATATTACACACAACGTTAATTATAACCACAATCCTTGTCACTAATTCCTGTAAATGAATAATTGACCACAAGTTTATTTTGAAAAGGAACCTAAGAAGTCGTTTGAAGATTCCTAGATGGACGAAATAATGCTGTGGTGCTGTGGCTAGCGCTGTGAACATCATGAACAGCATTGAATCACTGATATTTGAACATTGTACCCAGTCATTATCACACTCAGGCTCTTCTATAATACTATCATGGCTAAATAATACAGGTTATATATATATATATATATATATATATATATATATATATTGTGACGGTAACACGTTGGTGTTCGGCTGTTCAAAAGCTAGGGGTATGGCCTCGTCACATAGAAACAAAAAAAATAGAAATCTGGAACTTTGTCTGTGGTAAGGTAATGAGAAGACACACAAAAACACAAGTAAATTTAACAATGCGATTTTAATTACGTTAGAAAAAGCAAAACATGAATAAAATGGACATACAAATTCGTATAATAAAATCAATCAATCAAAATAATAAGAATAATCAAATGATAAAATGAAAAGTTACGTTAAGACAAGTGAGTAATAACAAGTAAACAATATACAATCAAATAAGAGGTGCAGGAATATTGGCTTTAAGCTATCACCTCTCTTAGTACACGTAAGCCACAGCTTAGTCTACCAAGGAGACGTGTTAACCTGATGAAAGCACTGGATATTCTGAGAGCGGTAGGTCGTGTGGCCCCAGACATCAGGTAGTGTGGGGGGGTGGAGGGCAGGTGTAGCTGGACATGCAGCCAATCAGCGATGAGCGAGCGACAGACAGGTAGTTTGGCGGTTCGAGGTGGAGCAGGTGTTCCTGGCTGCATACGTTTTGCGCTCTGGCAAACCTTGCTGGTGTAGTTGTTGGATATTTCTTCCATAGTAGTTTTATATAGATGTATATATCGACGTATTTTGGAGGGAAGAGCAGGCTCAATCTCTTGAAGGAGATTATCGTCACAATATAAATATATATATATATATATATATATATATATATATATATATATATATATATATATATATATATATATATATATATATATATATATAATGTCGTACCTAGTAGCCAGAACGCACTTCTCAGCCTACTATGCAAGGCCAGATTTGCCCAATAAGCCAAATTTTCCTGAATTAATATATTTTCTCTAATTTTTTTCTTATGAAATGATAAAGCTACCCATTTCATTATGTATGAGGTAATTTTTTTTATTGGAGTTAAAATTAACGTAGATATATAACCGAACCTAACCAACCCTACCTAACCTATCTTTATAGGTTAGGTTAGGTTAGGTAGCCAAAAAGTTAGGTTAGGTAGGTGTAGGTAGACGAAAAACAATTAATTCATGAAAACTTGGCTTATTAGGAAAATCGGGCCTTGCATAGTAGGCTGAGAGGTACGTTCTGGCTACTAGGTACGACATATATATATATATATATATATATATATATATATATATATATGTATATAATATATATATATATATATATATAATTTTTTTTTTTTGACATTATTAGGTGATGCTGTGGTCACACGCTGAACAGCAGTGCTGTGCGCTCATGCTGCAAGCGCCAGCCCTGGTTGCTCACTCACTACTGAGGCTCTCACACCCAGGAATGTGAACCATGATTTTTTTTTAAAGATGGCGTCTGTTTACAAGTGCCCTGAGGAAGCTGATGTAAACCCCATGTAGTCGCGGGAGTTTTGAATGGAATGTGAAAAATACAAGTACCTGGAGGCGCGTAGCGCACCCCAGACGTGAGCCTGCAGGCGCGTTGCGCAATTAAAGGGTTAAATCTATCATAGAAATATGTCCAAACCTAACCCATCCAAACCTAACATAACTCAGTAATTCATAATAATAATAATAATAATAATAATAATAATAATAATATTTTATTTAGGAAAAGTACATACCATAGGTGCAGAGTTACAAACATACTGTTGGATTTATAGATAGAGCTAGTACGTATAATACCTAAAGCCACTAATACGCATAGCATTTCGGCAAATGATCATGTTAATAAACACTTTCGTGCTCCCGGCAAGCAAGAAAAAACCTTGCCCCAGTGCTCGTGGCGTTTCGGGCGATTGACAACACTGAAAAGTGTATACTCTTTTCACTGTCCTGACATTAATTTTCGATGTATGTATTTAATTTTTGTACCAATGTGTTCGCAATAGGATGTTCTAGAAAAACATAAATATAAAATGTCACCAAAGTATGAGTTAGACCAGCACCAAATAAAGAACAATGTCGATCACTAGCCGTGAGCGCCAAACAGCGACAAAATGTTTCTACTCTTTTTCCAGGGTTGTCAACTCCACACTTGTCCTACAGCGTTAAATTTGGTATCTCTGAGATCGCAATAAAATTCCCTACGCGGACACATATGCATATAAATGTAGAATCAATGTCACAGCCCACTCGCAAGAGTGTGGGAAGTGGCCGAAGTGTTACCCGTAACAGTACATCGGCGAGAACCCTATTGAAAGTGTATATTCTTTTCTCTGTTTTGATATTAATTTTTGATGTATGTTTTTAATTTTTGCACCAATGTGTTCACAATACAATATTCTAGAAGAACATAAGTATAAAATGTCACACAAGGATGCGTTCGACCGGCACCAAATAAAAAAATACGTCGAATACACTCATCGTGTCAACAATACGATGGTCTTACCACGATGATGCAATGCCATGCCGTTCTCCCAAATAGGCTATGCGGCTATTAGGGGAAACGGAAATTTCATGGTGAACATTTTTAAACTATCCCAAAGTCGATCAGATAAAAAATGGATTTTATAGAAATATTTTTTCTCGTGACTTGTGAGCGAGTCCATTACGTGGACTCAACACACAAATTGGTAACGCTCTCAAGCGCCGCGGGAGCTCGAAAGTGTTGATCATGTTCTTAGTATAATAACATTAACCACTGCACTGCACCACCCAACTCGGGAGTGATGTTAGGACATCTTAAGATTCAAAATGTACTCTTGAAAAAAAATTCCCAGCATGCCCCAGGGCCATGGGTAGGCTCAGTGCTGATTGAGCAGCCATGGCCAACGCATGCGCCTCCAGCTCCCATTACCCTGTTGGACGAGGTGTTGAACGATCGCTGTCTGAAGGGAAAATATGGACTTTTTATTGTTTGAAGAAGAAAAAGGTAGTGATATTGATGAACCGAGACACAATAAAGACCTAACACAAGTGTCGGATACAAGTGATACAGACGGATGCAGATGATACAGCTAGCGTGTCGTGTACAGGGTGAGCCCCACACATGCTGCGGCCTAACAGGTCATCGCCCTTGCCAGTATTATTACCAACTGTGTCATCTCCCATTTTTGACAAAAGTGAAACTGTAGATGAATCGTTTTCTGGGTTCAGTGAAGCTGCTTCTGATAGATAAAAGTAGCATGGAAGCTGCTGACATTGTTCATCTATGGTGGTGTTACTATGCCAGTGGTGGTGGTGTTGATGCAAGGAGCATGGGTGAATTTGTTGGAGGACTGTGATAATTTTGTACCCAACAAACTACAATTTGATGATTCTGATGTTGGGGTTGCACCCACTTTCCCATATACTGTACAGATGACGACATGACTGAAAGTGAATATTTTATGGTTTATTTTGACGAGTCATTCGTGCAACATCTTGTTGATAAAACCAACATGTATGCTTTTTGCCATCTATTGCACGTACAGATTGGAAAGGACACCACTGTTGTTGTGTTGTATATGTTCTTAGCTCTCTGTATGCTTATGAAACATTCCGTGAAGCACATACTTCACATACTTCATACTGTATGAAGCACATACAGGATTATTGGAACAAAGACTGCGCTGTTTCAACCCCAGTGTTCAACAAGTACATGTAACAAGACAGGTTCCTGATATAGTGCTATGGTGCTTTTCACTTTGAAAACCTTGAAAATGTTGATAGAAATGATCAACTTTGGAAAGTGCAAAAAGTATTTAGTGATATCGAAGGGAAATTTTGTGATTGCTTTGTACCAGAACAAAATGTTGTCAATGATGAAAACCTAGTTCTTTTCAAGGAATGTCTTCTCTTCAAACAGTACATCCCATCAAAACCGCACCATTTTGTACTCAAATTCTTTGTTCCGTGCAACTGTGAAACCAGAATGGTGATGGATAGGATATTATATTACAGTACAGATATAGGCATACCCGCTTAAGATCCTCGCGTGTTTTCTGACAGTGTGGTGAAGACAGCTTATGGCACATTCTGTCATTGGCACATTCTGTACACTAACGCTTATTATACGAGCCCCTTGCTAACAAAATTCCTGCTTGAGCATAACATGGGAGTGTATGGCACTTTAAAGACACATAGAAAAGAAATGCCAATTTTTTATACTAGTATTGGTGTTGGTGGTTGTAAACTTAGAAAATGTGACAAGATTTTCTCAGGATGGATGGTGAGGGGGACTGGATGGATGGATGGTGAGGGGGGGACTGGATGGATGGATGGTGAGGGGGACTGGATGGATGGATGGTGAGGGGGACTGGATGGATAGTGAGGGGACTGGATGTATGGATGGTGAGGGGGACTGGATGAATGGATGGTTAGGGGACTGGATGGATGGATGGTGAGGGGGGACTGGATGGATGGATGGTGAGGGGGACTGGATGGATGGATGGTGAGGGGGACTGGATGGATGGATGGTGAGGGGGACTGGATGGATGGATGGTGAGGGGGACTGGATGGATGGATGGTGAGGGGGACTGGATGGATGGATGGTGAGGGGGACTGGATGGATGGATGGTGAGGGGGACTGGATGGATGGATGGTGAGGGGGACTGGATGGATGGATGGTGAGGGGGACTGGATGGATGGATGGCGAGGGGGACTGGATGGATGGTGAGGGGGACTGGATGGATGGATGGTGAGGGGACTGGATGGATGGATGGTGAGGGGGACTGGATGGATGGTGAGGGGACTGGATCACTGGATCACTCGCCGGCCAGGCCTTGGGCTGAGAGGATGTGCGCGCCTCCTCTCCCCTCTAGGGATTAAGTCCCTCGTCCCCAACCTTGCGCTGTGATCGCCGGGGCGGTATTGTCACAATACTATTGTGCTGCTGAGTGCTCCGACACTATTGCATAAGCCACTAGTATCAAAGGAACCATTGAGTGAACTAATACTTTGGGAGATCACCTGGCTTAGACTCCTGTGGCTTGGCGGAGGCTAGCCTACCGCCCCTTGGAGGAAGCCTACCAAACATTAGTGTTTGGTGCATTGCTGGTAACAACACAGCATCACCTGCACAGAGTACTTGGAACTCAATGGAAGACTCTAGCAAGAACCTAAAGGCAGCAACAAGCAAGGAGAGTGGTGGGTCCATAACCTGACCCCTACGGGCCCCTGACCCTTGCGGTCAGGGCACTGACCCAACGGTCTCCCCTTCCCCTTCTCTGACAGGAGGGTGACATAGCCGCCAACATACGATGATGCCAGCTTTGTACAGAGCAACTGTACACTCCTAGTTGTAAGACGTATTTTCCCCACTTTCTCTTACTCTTCTCATTTCGCCATTTCAACAGGTCAAGTGGAACGGTCCAGTGGCCCATGCGGTTACCTGTAAAATCTGGGAGGCCACTTGATCTGGGCATCTGTTCACCCATGTAGCAGGGTTAGGCTGCCTTAGGGGACATTCTGTCCACATATAGGACATAGGAGAACAAGTCACTGAGGGCTACCCTCTGCGAGTCCCAACCAACCAAGTGGAAGGACGGAGTGCATAGCCCTCGGCTTAGGAGAACTTATTCTTGGGAAGGCAATCGAAGAGAAAAGCAACTAAACAAGATAAAATGAACAGGAACCGAGACAATGAGAGGACACCGGGTAAAAATCCGCCCCTCTGCCGGGGGGACAGGCTATGAGAGACAGAAGGAACTAGCAAATCTGTTATCCACTCTCAAAGTAAGATTTTCTAAACTAATACCCACAAAGGACTCCTCATTCATAGCACTATGCTACCAGGATGAAGATGTTGACACAATCATCAAGGGAGAAAACATACGTATATTGAGGGATAAACGTTTCCAGGTTATTATTCCCCCTGAGCTGCAGGCCAGGAAGACAATAGTCTTGAAGAGACTTGATGAAGGAATTACTAACGACACCCCTGAAAATATTAAATACGATATAGAACAGAGGAATGAGTGGGCCAAGGTAGAAAAGGTAATCCTCGTGCGGGGATTGCCTACCATGATGAAAGTAAGGTTTGAAGAAATCTCCATGGCACAGAAAGCCCTCAGCCAAGGTATCCATTGCAACTACTACCACCTTAGCACAGACAACTACAACCTTGAGCAGGAGAAATACTATAACATTACCCCTTGTTGGACATGCTATAAATACAATCACACAGCCGCAGAGTGCAAACAAACGGGCAAAGTATGTTCAGAATGTGCTGGGCAGGGACACACATACAGTGACTGCATGAATAAATCAAATCCCAAATGTCTCAACTGTGAGGGTCCCCACCGCACACTGGCATCAATATGTCCCATTAGGAAGGACGTCCTAAAACAAAAAAGGGCCGATGCCTCAGCAAAAAAGACAGCAATGGCCAATAATACTTATGCAGGTATAACTACCACCAATGTTTGGTCAAACAAGGTATCACATAGTCCAGCAAACACTACCCCACACACTCCAACAAACATGACCTCACAGGTAAATGGGGACCTACCCACAAAGAACCTGAACAGTATGATCTTCGCTCATTTAGAAAAAATAGCAAACCCAGGGTCATTTGGATCTGTAATTAAAGAAATGTACAAGAGGAATAGTCTCCCATTGATGGAATTCCCAGACACTCCCTCCTCCACTAAAATCATAAAAGCCCAGGTGGTCAGCAATGTAGTCAGCACTACCGCAACTGTGACTAACTCCCAACAAGTGGCAGCACCCACGACCCCAGCAACCACCAACAAGCCAGAGGAAGATGAAACAACACCAGCAACTACCATTCAGGACCTCCGGAGAGGGCCCACACACAAACAAAACATAAAAGTACCACAGGACCAGGGACTCGCAACGGCTCTCACTGCTTCCCGCACACTCACGCAAAATGTTGCACACTCAAACCCAGTCACCCAAGCCTCTGTAGAGGCCCCAAACACAATCAATTTCTTCTCAAGAAAAGCAACCCAAACGGTTACCCTCATGACCCTCCGAGAGCAAATAAAAACTCGGCACATAAAATTCCAACACAACATTCCCGATGTCACTACGAGTGACGTGTACGACCAGATAATGTCATACTTTTAACCAAAACCCCATAACCATTCAACAGATAAGCGGCAAGGACTTTAACGCAATGTGCAATGGTTATCTTGAGATGATTTCAGGGTTTTTTAGTGTCTCCGCTGCCCGGTCCTCAACCAGGCCTCCACCCCCAGGAAGCAGCCCGTGACAGCTGACTAACACCCAGGTACCTATTTTACTGCTAGGTAACAGGGGCATAGGGTGAAAGAAACTCTGCCCATTGTTTCTCGCCGGCGCCTGGGATCGAACCCAGGACCACAGGATCGCAAGTCCAGCGTGCTGTCTGCTCGGCCAACCAGCTCTCCCTGGTTATGGACCGATCCCAAACAATCCACAAGGTAGAAGAGACCCATCAGATTCAACATAGCCATCCAGTCATTAACAATAATTCAACACAATGTTCTATGCTGGACCCCGCACAGAGCATTGGAACTCAGCAACTTGTACAGAGAAATAGACCCTGATATAATACTCATTAACAGCCATGGAAAAATGAATGGTGAGAAGATC